>NC_091465.1:72567621-72867621 GCF_027789765.1 Dendropsophus ebraccatus | reverse complement strand
AAGACGTCACTGCTGACGATCGGAGACCGTGGTCGGCACGCGACAGGTAATGTATAGCGCACCACACTTCCGGGTACACGGGTGGGGGTGGTGGGACACGGGGAAGGGGGCCATTCACAGACATAACATACATTACAAAGTTGTATAACTTTGTAATGTGTGTTATTCTGTGAATAATTTTTTTTTCGCTGGACAACCCCTTTAAAAGGACTTTTGGGTTCTGTTGTAATCCTGCCTAGCCAAAACGCTACTAAAAACCAAGATCTTCCCCTGGCTAGGTTGAAAGCGCATCTGCGGTCGAGAGGCGGGAGCCAAGTATTTAAGATTCGAGGTCATGTGGTTTAGCCATCCAATGAGGGTAGACGCCATTCTCGCGATGCATGCGTACTCCCAGGGTCCCTCACAGCCTCACTATTCGATTGAATTCAAATCTTTCGAATACAACAATATTTGATCGAATACCATCTTGATCAAATCATATTTGCTCATCTCTAATAGATATATTATTATTATTATTATTATTATTATTATTATTATTATTATTATTATTATTATTACATAGATACAGTATATAAAATATTATTACTAGGGATGAGTGAATACTGTTCGATCGAATAGATATTCGATTGAATAGTAAGGTATTCGATCTTCCGAATATTATCGAATAGTTCGCCGAATATTCGACAAATATTCGATAAGCACTCACATCCCCCTACTTCCGTTTTTTTCTTCAAGTGGTCGAATAGATATTTTTCAATAAACGAATACTTGTCCCCATAGACTTTAATGGGATCGAATATTCGATCGAACGTTCGAATATCTGGGAGATATTTGTTCGAATATCGAATATTTGAATATTTCACTATTCGCTCATCACTAATTATTACGAGAAACTCAAACATGCAAGGTGTAACCATACTTGGGATGTTATCAATGGCATTTACAGAATTGTCAACATGCTGCTACTCCCTTCATGGCTATGTTCACACACTGTCTATTTTAAGGTGTCTTTTAGGCCTTTTGAGGCCTAATAATGGCTGTTGTTTAATAATGACGGACGTTATTTGTACAGTTAATACTGCCATCAGGTGGTCACTAAAAGTATAGCAGATAACAAGGATATTTAAAAAAAAAATTGACCAGCATGAATATAATGTAATATGATGTGATAGCGCACACCTGGTCACATGATCTGTACTTCTCCTATATCTGATTGGCCACACTAGGCAATTACTACCTCTTCCGGCCGCATCCACCATCTTGGTACTCCATGCCTGGGCTCTCCACACTTTGCAATTGTAAGTAGGAACTAATTAATGGGTGTATAATGGAGGTTTTTGTGTATATATACATGTATGGCTGCTACCAAGCCCATTAGCTCCTGATGAAGTGAGCGAAACGTGCCTTTGGCTGGTGGGCCGGACGGGGGTAAGATCTCAGTGTTGGTTTGTTATCTGTGTCATTCCTATGAAATTTCCCAGTTTTTAATAATTTTTGTATATCATGTACATGTAAATAAAGGACTTTATTATATTTCTTATTATTTGTGCAATCTTTTCGGGTTTTGTTATATAGCTTTGTTGCTTTAGATATTCTTTTGGGTTGTCTGTGTGACCATAGCTTAGAATTGTACAAACTTTTATAAAACATGCAACTTTCATAGACTTTTTTTTTTCTGTAAAAATTCTCATTGTCTGCACAGGTGAAAAAATGCGCTATGATTCCGAAGGTTATGTCCATTTGCCGCCCAAGCAGAACTCATAGAAGGGAGAACAAGAAAAGGAATGTTATGAAGGATTTTGAATGTTTTTATATTGAATTGAAAAAAATCAGTTTCATCCAGAAATGTTGCTGAATGATCGTGTTAAGAATTTAAAGGAGAAGTCCGGCCAAAAGTATTTTTAAATATGTTATTACATAAGGAAAGTTAGACAAATTCCTAATATACACTTACTATGTTAAATGCACATATACTGCTTTTTTCCTCAATTAAGTAGATCATGCATACTTCAATTTCTCAAAACATGGTCGGGTGCGGGGGTAGGGGGGCGGTCAGCAGCATGGACGGGTGCGGGAGGGCTAGGGGAGGGTGGCCAGTGTGATGGACGGGTGTGGGGAGTCCTTTGGGGGGCTAGGGGAGCCGGTTCAGGTTGGACTGGTGCCGGGGAGCCTCTTTCTGCCACTCGGTGAGTGCACGAGCTGCTATGGATGACTGCAACCCAATTACAATGTAAATTCTCCATATACTGCGCCCCCTGCTGGTAGCTTCATAGGAATTACACCCAGCCCTGCTCTGGTTCGGTTCGTGACGTCACATTTTTTTTTAGAGAAATTGAAGTATGCCCCCCAAAGGACCCCCCACACCCGTCCATCACACTGGCCACCCTCCCCTAGCCCTCCCGCACCCGTCCATGCTGCTGACCGCCCCCCCACCCCCGACCATGTTTAGAGAAATTGAAGTATGCATGATCTAATTAATTGAGGAAAAAAGCAGTATATGTGCATTTCCCATAATAAGTGTATATTAGGAATTTGTCTAACTTTCCTTATGTAATAACATATTAAAAAATACTTTTGGCCGGAATTGTCCTTTAATTCAATTAAGTTCAAGGAAGTAAGGAAGAAAGGAAGTCTGTTGGGGGTGGGGGCAGAGAGAGAGAGAGAGAGAGAGAGAGAGAGCAATATTTGAGAGAGATTTGTCTGTAAAGGAATACAAGTTGTTGAGAGCAGTCTGTGTGTTCATATAAAGCAGTTGGTGAGAAAAAAGGGACATAGGGGGACACAGAATATGTGACCACAGTGCTCCTGTCTCAGTGCCGAGCCCTGATCACCACCTAACCCAGCAACCCAGAAGCACTGGCCGGCTTCTGGGTTGCCATGGCACAGCTCCCCTCCCGGCAGTGGCGACGGGAGAAGGAAATGTGGGACAGCCGCCTCCCACCACCCAATTGCAGATGGGCACAGCGGGAGGAGGGGATTATTGATGAGCCGGCTTGTCCTAATGCAGAAACTACCCACATCCCATGAAAAGGCACCTCGTCATTTTGGGGCAACAGGTTAAAGTGAATCTGTCAGTTGCAATTCATGTTCAAAACTGGTGACATACAGTACCTTTTATATACTTGTTTGTGCTTCCAGAACATATTATCCTCTAATGCAAAGTGTTAAAAGGCTTTCCTAAGTCCATAAAGTGCTGAGGGCTGTAATGCCTCCTCACTCCCTCTGCCATCCCTCTCCCAGCTTGGGGCTCACCTTCCAGCTAAAGACAGTCAAGCAGGGATAGGAATGGGAGAGGGAATGAGGAGACTTTGCAGCTTACTCTCTTTGACACTTTGCACAGGAAAATAAAAGCATCTTTCTATGTTCTGGAAGCACAGACAGAGATATGAAAGGTATCATATGTGGTCTTACAGTGTCAGTAATTTGGAATCCAAATTGCAGATAACAGATTCACTGTAAGTATAGTTACTAATACAAGGTATGTGTATGTATATATATACAGTGTATATATATATATATATATATATATACACATATGCACACACACACACACACACACACACAAACACAAATAAATTATATATATATATATATATATATATATATATATATATACACACATTGTTGTACTTACAGCTAATACTGCAAACTTGATGTGAGAAAAGGAGCAAATGGAATCTTCACTGTGACTCCTTTAAAGCTGATGTTAGAAGAGTATAACTATATATAGAAGTCACATGTGATCCCTTCTTTGTCATTAACATTTGATTTGAATGAATTGTTAGTTTCTCACGCCAAGGATGATTTTCTTTTGAGTAAACATGCGGGCTTCAGTAATTACAGCTGGCATGACTAGTACATGTGCTTTAACCGCCAGCGCAACCCAAGTTCTCATGGCATCCAAAATTACTAACACATACACATATCCTACCCAATATTAGGGTAGCTTCACACATACCGGATCCACAGCAGATTTCACGCTGCGAGCTTGCAGTAAAATCGGCTGCCGATCCTGGTAGTGTGAAGTTGAATGGGTCACATACCCGCAGCGATATTTTCATTCCACTGCCAGTATGTAACCTAGCCCTTTAAAGGGGTGATCCAGCGCTACAAAAACATGGCCACTTTTCCCCCTACTGTTGTCTCCAGTTCAGGTGCAGTTTGCAATTACGCTCCATTTACTTCAATGGGACTGAGTTTCAAAACCCCACCCAAACTGGAGACAACAGTAGGGGGAAAGTGGCCATGTTTTTGTAGAGCTGGATAACCCCTTTAACCCCCAGCCACCCGCAGCCCTCGGCCCGGAGCATACATTACCTGCTCTCCGCCGCAGCTGTGTGTGAGGCCCCCGGCTCCCTTCGCTCCCCATCAGCTAATCAGTGCTAATAATGCCCACATCTGTATATGCGTATGCAAGACAAGAAATATGTGATTTATTGTGATTTATTGGCTCCCTTTTTATAGCAAGAAAGATTTATATGAAGAAACATACGAAGAAAGACTTAGGAATTTGAATCGGTATAGTCTGGAGAAAAGAAGGGAAGGGGGGGGGGGCATGATCAAAGCCTTTGAACACTTTTCGCATCCCTGCCAATCAGCAGCTCCTGAGAAATAGACTGGTGTCGTAAAAGTACCATTTTTTTTAGAGATGAACGTCTAGTCTACTTATAGAGCTAGTAGCTTGTTGCTGTGTTTGGCTTTTTCAGAGATTGTAACAAAATCCCTTCTCTAAATCCCTCACCTCACATTCATTTGTTTTTACACTGGGAAAGACACCACCTCTTGTGTAGAGTTAGTATACGACAAGTTTAAGACAAATGTAGAATAGTTGCACATCAGCTTTTCCAAGATACCCATGGCTGTAGCTGATGCCTACAAGGTGACATGGATGGTATACATTAAAAACAAAAAAAAGTCCTAAAATTGTGCCCATATACATAGTTACATAGTTAATACGGTTGAAAAAAGACACATGTCCATCTAGTTCAACCAAGGAGGGGATGGATGCAGGGAAGGGGGTTATACAAGGAGGGGATGGATACAGGGAAGGGGGATATACAAGGAGGGGATGAATACAGGGAAGGGGGATATACAAGGAGGGGATGGATACAGGGAAGGGGGATATACAAGGAGGGGATGGATACAGGGAAGGGGGATATACAAGGAGGGGATGGATACAGGGAAGGGGGGATATACCAGGAGGGGATGGATACAGGGAAGGGGGATATACAAGGAGGGGATGGATACAGGGAAGGGGGATATACAAGGAGGGGATGAATGCAGGGAAGGGGGATATACAAGGAGGGGATGGATACAGGGAAGGGGGGATATACCAGGAGGGGATGGATACAGGGAAGGGGGATATACAAGGAGGGGATGGATACAGGGAAGGGGGATATACAAGGAGGGGATGAATGCAGGGAAGGGGGATATACAAGGAGGGGATGGATACAGGGAAGGGGGAGGGGTGATAGGTTCTATAAACACGCATTTATATTATTTTGGTCTAATAACTTGTCTAGCCCTGTTTTGAAGCCCTCTACTGTTTTTGCTGTGACCAGATCCTGGGGTAGACTGTTCCACAGATTCACAGTTCTCATGGTAAAGAAGGCTTGTCGCCTCCGGAGATCGAACCTTTTTTTCTCCAGGCGGAGGCAATGCCCTCTTATCCTTGGAGGGGGTTTTACCTGGAACATCTTTTCCCCATATTTCTTGTAGGGGCCATTTAAATATTTAAATAAATTAATCATATCTCCCCTTAAACGTCTCTTCTCCAGACTAAACAAATGTAATTCTTTTAATCTTTCCTCATAACTAAGATGCTCCATTCCCCTTATTAGTTTAGTTGCCCGTCTTTGTACCCTCTCCAGCTCTAGAACGTTCTTTTTATGAATCAGGTTCCAAAACTGGACGGCATACTCCAGATGAGGCCGCACCAAAGCTTTATAAAGCGGTAATATTATATCCCTGTCCCGTGAGTCCATGCCTGTTTTAATGCATGACAATATCCTGCTGGCCTTAGAAGCAGCTGACTGACATTGTGTACTGTTCTGTAGTTTATTATCTACAAGTACACCCAGATCCTTCTCCATCAGCGACTCTCCCAGAGTAACTCCCCCCAGGACATATGATGCATGCGGGTTATTAGTACCCAGGTACATAACTTTAAATTTATCCACATTAAACCTCATTTGCCAAGTGGACGCCCAAACGCTCAGTGAGTCTAAGTCATCCTGTAACATCTGCACATCCTCCATAGACTGTACTGTACTACAAAGCTTGGTGTCATCTGCAAAGATAGAAACATTGCTGTTAATTGATGTTTCAATATCCGGAAGGAAGAGGACGTCACTCACCAGCCCATCTACCGAGCCAATCCACCTTCAGAATCGCCACATGGCACACCGTTTGTAAACAAGACGTCCACGCAAGTCCGGAAGTGTCCCGGTCACATGGTGTGCACATGACTTCCATCAGGGGGCAAACAGTATGGAGATCTTGGCGCATGCCTATAGAGGTCCATAGAGTCACCGGGCGCCATCTTGGAGTATGGAAAGAAATTCTCTGTTGCCCTAAAACTCTGTTCCGATCACATGATCAACCTCACGCATGCGCACATGAAAAGTAAAAGTTCCCGAGCGCCATCTTGGAGTGGGGAAACCACTCTCCGTTGCCCACAGAAATGAGTAAATAGTCCGGGAGGGGTTTCAAAATCGCGGCCACCAACTGTAAAGAGAACCACTGGTAATAACACGCCCATACGGTCTTGCTGTTCCTAATTTTGCTATGGTGATGATTTCACACTTGCAGGTGCAGCTCGACCGAACTGTGTACCTCCTTCTATTCGAATGCACACCAGTGGTACCTCCTAGTGGACGGACTTGTCCTCCCTCCCAGTCAAAATAAAATGAAGGCAAAATCCTGATAGAATAATGCGAAAAAGGTAAATACAGGCTCGATGGGTCAGGTGAGTGTAGATCCTCATTCCATCTAGGGAGACAGAAAAGAGACAATGTAAATATAAAAAGACATTGTGAATGGAGTCAAAATAGTGCACAATAAGTGATTCAAAAAAGCAATTATATTACATATATATTACATACTAGAAAATGTACCCGGCGCTGCCCGGGTATAAAGTGTCAGTGTGTTAATTAGATTTGTTCTAAGGTGCCCAGGAGGCCAAGCTAAAGGTATTGTTTCATCTGAGTTAATCAGTGGAATTAGTGTATACCTGTAGTGCATAGTTGGAGGGGTTCTGTATACCCACAATGTATAGTTTTTAGGGGTCTCACATATCTGTAGTGCATAGTTGGGGGGGGCTGTATACCTATAGTGTATAGTTGGGGGGGTCCTGTATACCTGTAGTGTGTAGTTGGGGGGGCTGTATACCTGTAGTGTGTAGTTGAGGGAGGTCCTGTATACCTGCAGTGTACAGTTGGTGAAGGTCCTGTATACCTGTACTGTATAGTTCGGGGGTCCTGTATACCTGTAGTATATAGTTGGTGCTGTATACCTGTAATGTAATGTAATCTGTAATGTATAGTTGGTGGAGGTCTTTTAAACCTGTAGTTTATAGTTTGAGGGTCCTGGATACCTGTAGTGTATAATTGGTGGAGGTCTTGTATACCTGTAGTATATAGTTTGGGGGTCCTGTATACCTGTAGTAAATAGTTTGAGGGTCCTGTATAACTATAGTATAGAGTTGGTGGAGGTCCTGTATAACTGTAGTGTATAGTTTGGGGTCCTATATACCTGTAGTATATAGCTGGTGGAGTTCCTGTATACCTGTAGTATATTTGGGGTCCTGTATACTTGTAGTATAGAGTTGGTGAAGGTGCTGTATACCTGTATTATAGAGTTGGTGTAGGTCCTGTATACCTGTAGTGTATAGTTTTGAGGTCCTGTATACCTGTAGTGTATAGTTTGGGGTCCTATATACCTGTAGTATATAGTTGGGGAAGTTCCTGTATACCTGTAGTGTATAGTTTTGGGGTTCTGTAAACCTGTAGTGTATAGTTTGGGGTCCTGTATACCTGTAGTATATAGTTGGTGGAGGTCCTGTATACCTGAAGTATATAGTTGGTGGAGGTCCTGTATACCTGTAATGTATAGTTTTGGGGTCCTGTATACCTGTAGTGTAAAGTTTGGGGTCCTGTATACCTGTAGTATGTAGTTTTGTGGAGGTCCCATGCACCTGTAGTGTATAGTTTTGGGGTCCTGTATACCTGTAGTGTCCTGTATACCTGCAGGGTTGTATTTACCCGTATGGCAGTGTTATTCAGTCACAGTGTGTCGGTATTGGTCAGGTCTGGTATGGTGGTGTTATCCAGTCACAGTATAGTGGTATTGGTCAGGTCTGGTATAGCGGTGTTATCCAGTCACAGTATGGCAGTATTGGTCAGGTCTGATATGATGGTGTTATCCAGTCACAGTTTGCCGGTATTGGTCAGGTGTGGTATGGCAGTGTTATCCAGTCACGATATGGTGGTATTGGTCAGGTCTGGTATGGCAGTGTTATCCAGTCACAGTATGGCGGTATTGGTCAGGTCTGGTATGACAGTGTTATCCAGCACAGTATAGCGGTATTGGTGAGGTCTGGTGTGGCGGTGTTATCCATTCACAGTATGGCGGTATTGGTCAGGTCTGATATGACAGTGTTATCGAGTCACAGTATGGCGGTATTGGTCAGGTTTGGTGTGGCAGTGTTATCCAGTCACAGTATGGCGGTATTGGTCAGGTCTGGTGTGGCGGTATTACCCAGTCACCGTATGGCGGTATTGGTCAGGTCTGGTATGGAGGTGTTATCCAGTCACAGTATGGCGGTATTGGTCAGGTCTGGTATGGCAGTGTTATCCAGTCACAGTATGGCGGTATTGGTCAGGTCTGGAGGTGTTATCCAGTCACAGTATGGCGGTATTGGTCAGGTCTGGTATGGCAGTGTTATTCAGTCACAGTATGGCGGTATTGGTCAGGTCTGGTATGGCAGTGTTACCCAGTCACAGTTTTGTATACCTGTAGTGCCATGTATATACATGTACTGTATAGATGGAGTAGGGGGTCCTGTATATACATGTACTGTATAGATGGAGTAGGGGGCCCTGTATATACATGTACTGTATAGATGCAGTAGGGGGCCCTGTATATACATGTACTGTATAGATGGAGTAGGGGGTCCTGTATACATGTACTGTATAGATGGAGTAGGGGGTCCTGTATATACATGTACTGTATAGATGGAGTAGGGGGTCCTGTATATACATGTACTGTATAGATGGAGTAGGGGGTCCTGTATATACATGTACTGTATAGATGGAGTAGGGGGTCCTGCATATACATGTACTGTACAGATGGAGTAGGGGGTCCTGTATACATGTACTGTATAGATGGAGTAGGGGGTCCTGTATACATGTACTGTATAGATGGAGTAGGGGGTCCTGTATATACATGTACTGTATAGATGGAGTAGGGGGTCCTGTATATACATGTACTGTATAGATGGAGTAGGGGGTCCTGTATATACATGTACTGTATAGATGGAGTAGGGGGTCCTATATATACATGTACTGTATAGATGGAGTAGGGGGTCCTGTATATACATGTACTGTATAGATGGAGTAGGGGGTCCTGTATACATGTACTGTATAGATGGAGTAGGGGGGTCCTGTATATACATGTACTGTATAGATGGAGTAGGGGGTCCTGTATATACATGTCCTGTATAGATGGGAGTAGGGGGTCCTGTATATACATGTACTGTATAGATGGAGTAGGGGGCCCTGTATACATATACTGTATAGATGGAGTAGGGGGCCCTGTATACATGTACTGTATAGGTGGAGTAGGGGGTCCTGTATATACATGTACTGTATAGATGGAGTAGGGGGTCCTGTATATACATGTACTGTATGGATGGAGTAGGGGGTCCTGTATACATGTACTGTATAGATGGAGTAGGGGGTCCTGTATATACATGTACTGTATAAATGGAGTAGGGGGTCCTATATATACATGTACTGTATAGATGGAATAGGGGGTCCTGTATATACATGTACTGTATAGATGGAGTAGGGGGTCCTGTATACATGTACTGTATAGATGGAGTAGGGGGGTCCTGTATAAACATGTACTGTATAGATGGAGTAGGGGGTCCTGTATATACATGTCTTGTATAGATGGGAGTAGGGGGTCCTGTATATACATGTACTGTATAGATGGAGTAGGGGGCCCTGTATACATATAATGTATAGATGGAGTAGGGGCCCTGTATACATGTACTGTATAGATGGAGTAGGGGGTCCTGTATATACATGTACTGTATAGATGGAGTAGGGGGTCCTGTATATACATGTACTGTATAGATGGAGTAGGGGGTCCTGTATATACATGTACTGTATAGATGGAGTAGGGGGCCCTGTATATACATGTACTGTATAGATGGAGTAGGGGGTCCTGTATATACATGTACTGTATAGATGGAGTAGGGGGGTCCTGTATAAACATGTACTGTATAGATGGAGTAGGGGGTCCTGTATACATGTACTGTATAGATGGAGTAGGGGGTCCTGTATACATGTACTGTATAGATGGAGTAGGGGGTCCTGTATATACATGTACTGTATAGATGGAGTAGGGGGTCCTGTATATACATGTACTGTATAGATGGAGTAGGGGGTCCTGTATATACATGTACTGTATAGATGGAGTAGGGGGTCCTATATATACATGTACTGTATAGATGGAGTAGGGGGTCCTGTATATACATGTACTGTATAGATGGAGTAGGGGGTCCTGTATACATGTACTGTATAGATGGAGTAGGGGGGTCCTGTATATACATGTACTGTATAGATGGAGTAGGGGGTCCTGTATATACATGTCCTGTATAGATGGGAGTAGGGGGTCCTGTATATACATGTACTGTATAGATGGAGTAGGGGGCCCTGTATACATATACTGTATAGATGGAGTAGGGGGCCCTGTATACATGTACTGTATAGGTGGAGTAGGGGGTCCTGTATATACATGTACTGTATAGATGGAGTAGGGGGTCCTGTATATACATGTACTGTATGGATGGAGTAGGGGGTCCTGTATACATGTACTGTATAGATGGAGTAGGGGGTCCTGTATATACATGTACTGTATAAATGGAGTAGGGGGTCCTATATATACATGTACTGTATAGATGGAATAGGGGGTCCTGTATATACATGTACTGTATAGATGGAGTAGGGGGTCCTGTATACATGTACTGTATAGATGGAGTAGGGGGGTCCTGTATAAACATGTACTGTATAGATGGAGTAGGGGGTCCTGTATATACATGTCTTGTATAGATGGGAGTAGGGGGTCCTGTATATACATGTACTGTATAGATGGAGTAGGGGGCCCTGTATACATATAATGTATAGATGGAGTAGGGGCCCTGTATACATGTACTGTATAGATGGAGTAGGGGGTCCTGTATATACATGTACTGTATAGATGGAGTAGGGGGTCCTGTATATACATGTACTGTATAGATGGAGTAGGGGGTCCTGTATATACATGTACTGTATAGATGGAGTAGGGGGCCCTGTATATACATGTACTGTATAGATGGAGTAGGGGGTCTACCAGTTATTACTGTGGATGTTGTGAGGCAGCTTCCCTAGCAACCATTGCTCCCTGTGAAAATGAAAGCAGTAATCCTATTGGTTGCTAAGGCTCCAACTGCCGTGTCTGCTGCAGCTAATTATATCACCTGTGTTTGCAGTGAGGAGATTTTCCTATTCATCTCTATGGGGCGCCTCTCTTTCCCCTCCCCTTCCCCTTCTGTACATCTGGCGGGGACGGAACCTTCGCAATAACCTTCCCGGGCACCCAATGTATCTGTGTGCCAAATTTGGGGTCAAACGGTTCAGGCGTTTGGAAGTCTATAGGGGACAGACGGACAGAAGGACAGACAGACAGACTTTGATTTTTATGATATAGATTACTTGTTCCTTTTATAATGACACGAGTAGTATCCAGGGTTGCTCTATAGTTACAAAAAAGCTTTAACCCCTTAAGGTCCAAGCCAATTTTCGTTTTTGCGCTTTTGCTTTTTCCATTTAATGTTTAAAAGTCCATAGCGCTTGCATTTTTTCACCTAGAGACTTATATGAGCGCTTATTTTTTGCGAAACCAATTGTACTTTGCAATTACAGGCATAATTTTTCCATAAAATATGTTGTGAAACCGGAAAAAAATCATTTGCACTGTCAAATTGAAAAAAAAAAAGAATTTGTTTTGATTTCGGGGAGTTTTGCATTTACGCCGGTCGCCCTATGGTAAAACTGACTTGTTATGCATGTTCCTCAAGTCGTTACGATTACTATGATATATAACATGTATAACTTATATTGTATCTGATGGCCTGTCAAAAATTCAAACCATTGTTAACAAATATATGTCACTTAAAATCGCTCCATTCCCAGGCTTATAGCGCTTTTATCCTTTGGTCTATGGGGCTGTGTGAGGTGTCATTTTTTGCGCCATGACGTGTTCTTTCTACCGGTACCTTGATTGCGCATATACGACTTTTTGATCGCTTTTTATTACATTTTGTCTGGATTTGATGCGACCAAAAATGCGCATTTTTGCACTTTGGGATTTTTTTGCGCTTACGCCGTTTACCGTGCGAGATCAGGAATGTGATTAATTAATAGTTCGGGTGATTACGCGCGCGGCAATACTAAATATGTTTATTTATTTATTTATAAAATGGGAAAAGGGGGGTGATTTGGACTTTTATTAGGGGAGGGGATTTTTTATTAATAAAAACACTTTTTTACTTTTTTTTTACATGGACTAGAAGCCCCCCTGGGGGGCTTGTATATACATAGCACTGATCTCTCATAGAGATCAATGCTGTGTATATACACAGCAAAGATCCATGAGATCGGTCATAGATTGCTATGGCCTACTGCAGGCCATAGCAATCTATTGCCGAGCCGGGATCAGCGTCATTCCGACGCTGAGGCCCGGCACGGCCAGAAGAACAGATCTCCCCCCCGCGATCGCATCGCGGGGGGGAGATCCGACCCACTAGACACCAGGGATGTTGTGCATAAAGCACTTCAATGCAGCTGTCAGGTTTGACAGCTGCATTGAAGTGCTTAATTAGCCGGCGCGGCAACGGGACCCGCGCCGGCTAACAGAGGCACTGCCCGGCTGCACGTGTCAGGCGGGATCAGCGCCGTTCAGAGCGGGGTCCCGGCGGGACCCCGCTCTGAACACCCCCCGCGGCGCCATGACGTATCAGATACGTCATGGGTCGCTAAGGGGTTAAGGGATAAATCCACATTCAAGCTATGTGGTTGCAAGGCACTCAAACGGGTGATCCATTGGGCTTCCCTACGCTTTAGTATTTTTTGTCTATTACCACCCCGACGGGGTACTGGTATATGATCCAAAATCATAAAGCGTAGCTGTTGCAGTGTATGACCTGCTTCCAGAAAATGTCTCGCCACAGGAAGATCCAAACGCTCTTTGTGTTTTGAAAATTTATGGTTATTTAACCGTATACGACATTCGTTGGTAGTCTCAACTACATATATATAGGGGCAGGGACACTGTAGGACATAAATTACATGGTCCGTTTTGCAAGTCGTATGGTACCTGAGTTTGTATCTGCGATTGGTGTTAGGATGGACAAATACATCACCCTTAATCATAAGGCAGCAACTCACACCCTAAGCATGGATAGCTGCCTGGTTTTAAGGTAGATGATAAATCCAGTTTATCCCTCTGACAGTCTGCGTGTACCAGTTTATTCTTAAGGCTCGTTGCTCTTCTGTAGGAGAGAAAGGGGGGGGGGATCTCAAAATTGTGACATCATGATGATAATTAGCTATTAATCCCCAGTGTTTCCGAATAATTTTAGCTATGTTTTGGCTCTGTTCATTAAATGTGGATATGAAGGGGATACGGTCCAATGTCAGTTTCTTCCTAGTGTCCGTCCTTTGTCCCTCCTGTTTAACTTGTATAATGCTCTTTTTGACAAGTTTTTTAGGGTACCCTCTTCTGATGAACCTGTCTCCCATTTCTTCCAGTCTAGAGTCAATTCTTGTCATTTCGTCCACGATCCTACACACTCTCAGTAACTGGCTTCTGGGCAGGGACTCAATCATTCTCCTAGGGTGCAAACTGTCTAATCTGAGCAAATTGTTCTTGTCTGTGGGTTTCAAATAAATATCAGTCGCCAGGGCGCCTTCTTTGACATAAACCAATGTGTCTAGAAATTGTACACCAATGGTAGAACTAGTCATGGTAAATTTGATGTCGGCGTCAATGTCATTCATATAATCAAAAAATTCCCCTAACTCCTCCTGTGTACCAGTCCAAATCAAAAAAATGTTGTCTATGTATCTCCACCACCCGAGCAACTTGCTCTGGTGGTGGGACACATAGACATGGGTTTCCTCCAGGTCGGCCATGACTATGTTTGCATAAGTCGGTGCCATGTTCGACCCCATGGCCGTACCTTTAACTTGAACAAAGAACCTGTCCTGAAAAACAAAATAGTTACAGGTCAGTAATATCTCCAATAAGTCACTTGCAAACTCCCTCCCCTCACTTGTGTAGTCAGACTCCTGTAACACCTTCTTCACACTCCTCAATCCCTTTTCATGGTCAATGCAGGTGTATAAACTGGTCACATCAAAAGATGCAAGGATGCAGTCTGTTGGAATGGAAAACCTGCCTAATTTTATCCCAAAAAATCTGCCGTGTCTCGTATAAATGACCTAGTGTTCACTGCATACTGCCCCAATATCTTATCTACAAAGATGGCTACTGGACTAAAAACTGAGTCACAGCCGGACACTATAGGTCTCCCGGGCGGGTCCACAAGGGATTTGTGGATTTTGGGTAGACAGTACAGTGTCGGGGTGATGGAATGAGCATCTACACTCACCTGACCCATCGAGCCTGTATTAACCTTTTTCGCATTATTCTATCAGGATTTTGCCTTCATTTTATTTTGACTGGGAGGGAGGACAAGTCCGTCCACTAGGAGGTACCACTGGTGTGCATTCGAATAGAAGGAGGTACACAGTCTGGTCGAGCTGCACCTGCAAGTGTGAAATCATCACCATAGCAAAATTAGGAACAGCAAGACCGTATGGGCGTGTTATTACCAGTGGTTCTCTTTACAGTTGGTGGCCGCGATTTTGAAACCCCTCCCGGACTATTTACTCATTTCTGTGGGCAACGGAGAGTGGTTTCCCCACTCCAAGATGGCGCTCGGGAACTTTTACTTTTCATGTGCGCGTGCGTGAGGTTGATCATGTGATCGGAACAGAGTTTTGGGGCAACAGAGAATTTCTTTCCATACTCCAAGATGGGGCCCGGTGACTCTATGGACCTCTATACGCATGCGCCAAGATCTCCATACTGTTTGCCCCCTGATGGAAGTCATGTGCACACCATGTGACCGGGACACTTCCGGACTTGCGTGGACGTCTTGTTTACAAACGGTGTGCCATGTGGCGATTCTGAAGGTGGATTGGCTCGGTAGATGGGCTGGTGAGTGACGTCCTCTTCCTTCCGGTCCCTTATCGGGATGTATTTATGGCTTAAATTGGACTATTTTTACGCACAGGATGCACATTATGTATGTTATGGAGTCTGTATGATACACACAATATGTGTATATATGATCAACATTATTCTGATGTTGCGATCGATGAGCTGTTTTACACTTTGTTGATACATGCACATTTTCTGATGTCACTAATTGGGAGGCATGGCCAGTGGGCGGAACCTCCGATATAAATGTTACTCATTTACCACTTTGTAACTGCTTAAGAAAGACTCTAGAGCAGAGTCGAAACGTTGCCACACGTGTTGGGTGAATAAATACACCTTCACTTTATTCCGGAGTGCCGTCTCTTCACTTTTTACATTATTCTGAAGGTACCGGGGGTCGGTCACCTGAGTCGTGCACCCTCAGAGGCTGGGTTCACACGCTGTAACTGTGCGGCTGTATTTGGTCCTCATGTCAGGTCCTCATAGCAACCAAAACCAGGAGTGGATTGAAAACCCAGAAAGGATCTGTTCACACAATGTTGAAATTGAGTGGATGGCCGCCATATAACGGTAAATAACTTCCATTATTTCAATATAACAGCCGTTGTTTTAAAATAACAGCAAATATTTGCCATTAAATGACGGCCATCCACTCAATTACAACATTATGTGAACAGAGCCTTTCTGTGTTTTTAATCCACTCCTGGTTTTGGTTGCTATACAGCCTCAAACATACAGCCTCAAATATACGTAGTGTGAACCCAGTCAAGCTGCAAGCTTTTTGACTGTAAGTCAACACAGTGCCGTTCTACCCTTTTATCTATATATAATATAGATATACTCCAAGACAGATATTACCAATAACACCAGCCCATAGGAAGAGAAAATTTGATCACCATACATATTACCGCTATACTGTTATTGACCAAATCCTGTGTACACTGAGACCAATATTACCAGTATATAGGAAGGAAATATTACCGCTACACCACACCCACTACCATCACCACCATATTGTTACTGACCAAATCCATACTGAGACCAATAAAAACACAGTACCAGATAAAAGTAACAAATATTACCACCACATACTGACTAACACCATTACTGCTACCGACTAATACCACCACATACTGACTAACATTACCGTTACTACTGAATACTCCACTGTATACAGATCACTATCACCTCATCCAGTCATATAGAGGCTGACCCAGCCCTACACAGGCTTTGTACACCATATACATTATAGTGCAGTTATATCAGGTGACTCACAGGGGACGTCTTCTCTGATCCGAGTAATTTTCATTTTCTTCTCCATGTGTCCTGGGCCATTATGAGAACTTCTCCAAGCCACGAATCCACAGAATCTGCCAGAGAAACATATTAGGCTTCTCATCCATTAGGCACCATCCTCATCTCTCTACTAACTGCACATCTGTATTGGCCCCTTTATGCCCTCATTTAGTGGGTAGGCTGACACTATGTTATCCCCCTTATAGTAAATGGCCCCCTCTATGTAGCCTCCTTATAGGCCCTCTCCCTCCCTTACTTATACCCCCTTATAGATGCCCCCCTTACTTATACCCCCTTATAGATGGCTCCCTCTCCCCCCCTTATAGATGGCCACCTTCCCCCTATAGATGGCCCCTTCCCCCCCTTATAGATGGCCCCCTCTCCCCCCCTTATAGATGGCCCCCTCTCCCCCTCCCTTATAGATGCCCCCCCTTACTTATACCCCTTTATAGATGGCTCCCTCTCCCCCTCCCTTTATAGATGCCTGCCCTTACTTATACCCCTTATAAATGGCCCCCTTTCCCTCCCCCCTCCCTTATAGGTGGCCCCTTCTCCCTCTCCCTTATAGATGCCTGCCCTTACTTATACCCCTTTATAGATGGCTCCCTCTCCCCCTCCCTTTATAGATGCCTGCCCTTACTTATACCCCCTTATAAATAGCCCCCTCCCTTATAGATGGCCCCCTCTCCCCCCTCCCTTATAGATGGCCCCTTCTCCCCCCTCCCTTATAGATGGCTTCCCTCTGCCCCCTCCTTTATAGATGGCCCCCTCTCCCCCTCCCTTATAGAAGGCTCCCTTCCCCCCTGCTTATAGATGGCCCCCTATCCCCCCTGCTTATAGATATTTGTTGTGGGACCATGGTTATCATTGGAGACCCAGCCCATGGTATAATAGGATTGCATGTGGAAGTGCATGTCAGACTGGCTGACCCCAGTGATGTTGTGGTTGGCTAGCATATTTACACTGTAGTAACGCTGTACCAAGGCTTTGTTATTTAACTTAGAGATTGAGCTCTACTCAAAGATTAGTATTAGTGATGAGCGAGCATGCTCGTCCGAGCTTGGTACTCGATCGAGTATTAGGGTACTCGATGGTACTCGTTACTCGGACGAGCATCTCGCGATACTTGAGAAAATCTCATCATCCGTTTCCTGTAAGTTTGGGCGCTATTTCTCAGCCAATAAACATGCAGGAGACTCTTTGGTGCATCCTGTGATCACGTGGGACCCATACATGTCGATAGCAGCGATTGGTTGGCCAGATCAGATGACCCTGCCATATAAAACTCGGCGCCGGCAGTGCTCGCTTCAGACGCATACTGTGAGAGATCAGGGACAGAGCTGCTGCTGGTCAGGGAGAGTGTCAGTGTAGGATTTAGCGTTCCAGTAGGCAGGGAATACTAGCAATACAAACATTTTTCAGGGCTTAAAAGCCTTTTACCAGTAGCTTCTATCCTTCCTTGGATGTTGTAGTAGCCTTTTTGAAGGCAGGATTGACCAGGCCTTTCACCAGTTCCGTCTACCTTCCTTGGATGTTAAAGCCTTTTCGAAGGCCGGATTGACCAGGTCTTTTTAATAGACACTTGCCCTCTCTTAGAGACTCTTTAAAGAATTGAAACTGTATTCATTCATTCAAATAAAATTCCTCTTAAAAAGACTGTAATGTTATTCTTCGTCCCTACCTCCAAAGATATGCAGCCAGTTAGCTGTCAGCACCCAGGTTCGTGTCCACTAAATATCCCAGCCCCTGGACTCACTCCAATTTTCGAGTGGGCTCACTTGTTTCCTCACTCACTTTTAATGGTTCTCTGTGTGCTCAAAGCCATGCAGTGTCTGGCCTAACTTTTGGGAGGCTCACTTGCTTCCTCACTCACTTGTAATGGTTATCTGTGTGGTTAAGGCCCTGCAGTGTCTGGCCTAATTTTTGGAAGGATCACTTGCTTCCTCACTCACTTTTAAGGGTTCTCTGTGTGCTCAATGCCATGCTGTGTCTGGCCTAATTTCTGGGAGGCTCACTTGCTTCCTCCCTCACTTCTAATGGTTCTCTGTGTGCTCAATGCCTTGCTGTGTCTGGCCTAACTTTTGGGAGGCTCGCTTGCTTCCTCACTCACTTGTAATGGTTCTTTGTGTGTTCAATGCCCTGCAGTGTCTGGCCTAATTTTGGGGAGGCTGACTGGCTACCGCTTCTACCTTGTCCACTCTGTCCTCACCGCCATGCTGTGTCAGGCTGAATTTTTGGCTGGTTCATGATATTCTACCTTTGTTTTAATGGTTCCCCGTGTTCTCAAATTCCAGGGCCTCTTGAGAAGACTGTATTGTTCTATGTGTCCTCACTGCCTGACGTCACACTACGTCTGCAGAGGAGCAGGAGTGGTTTGCCGGGGGCCCGTTGATCGCGCCCCCGCCAACCAGTCAGTTTTATTTTATTTATTTTTTGTCTAGCCGTGGCCGGGGCCTAATCATCCCATGGTTGAGAGGCATCAGGTATACCCTTGATGGTGACTGACAGCTGGCCTAGCCAGTTAGCTGTCAGCACACGGGTTCATGTCCACTAAATATCCCAGCCTTTGGAATCACTCCAATTTTTGGGTGGGCTTACTTGCTTCCTCACTCACTTTTAATGGTTCTCTGTGTGCTCAAAGCCATGCTAGGTCTGGTATCATTTTGGGGAGGCTGACTGGCTACCGCTTCTACCTTGTGCACTCTGTCCTCACCGCCATGCTGTGTCAGGCTAAATTTTTGTCTGGTTCATGATATGCTACCTCTGTTTTAATGGTTCCCTGTGTTCTCACTGCCATGCTGTGTCAGGCTGAGTTTTTGGGTGGTCCATATGCCTACCTGTGTTTTAACCAAGCTGTTGCACAGAATTAGGCATAATGGTGCCATTAGGCAGCCTCAGAGGCATGCATACATGCTGCCCCTGCTGTTTCCTGTCCATTTCCATTGTGTTTCCATCAATCTCTGAGGTTGACAGGTTTTCACACGACCTTCCCTCTACCGAAAACTTATCAGTTGGGTCAAGGAACCTTATGATTAGAGCTACTGTAGGTCCTAGGCTTAGGCTTCTAGTCAAAATAAACAAAGTAGAGGGACTGTAGTGAAAATGCTATATTACATCTTATAGCATACATTTATTAATGAACATACACATGTGCATTAAACACAAACATAAATCATAGGTTTTTTGATTCCGGGCAAAGATAGGTGATGGGTTGCTAGTGCTGAGGTGGGACCCCCTGGTTCAGGCGTCCCCAAACGACAGGAGGGACTGATCCTGTGCTAGGTATAAGTAGGTCTGTCCCGTCACCGATATTAGTCGTCTTAGTACATTTAGATGAAGCAATATACAAGGTACATAGCATAAATAAGGCAGGTGTAGATGTTTAGGTTATGATTCAGATTCCCTTTACCGAACCTGAGTCGCCTGCAAAAATGCTCAAGTCTCCCATTGACTTCAATGGGGTTCGTTACTCGAAACGAGCACTCGAGTATAGGGAGATATTCGTTTCGAGTAACGAGCACCAGAGCATTTTAGTACTCGCTCATCACTGATTAGTATCTAGATATTTAACAAATGTTTTGGTGTTGACTGGTACTTTGTATCTGTTTATATGAACAATGGGGGAGATTTATCAAACATGGTGTAAAGTGAAACTAGCTCAGTTGCCCCTAGCAACCAATCAGATTCCACCTTTCATTCCTCACAGACTCTTTGGAAAATGAAATATGGCATCTGATTGGTTGCTAGGGGCGACTGAGCCAGTTTCACTTTACACCATGTTTAATAAATCTCCCCAAATGTTTTTTTATATTGCTCATTGTGTTACTAATACCTGGTGTTTGTTTCTCAGACTTGGAATCATCTTGTTTAACCTCTTAAGTACACAATGTGTACTTAAGAGGGTATAGAGTGGGCTCACAAAACCAGCCCTCTCTATACTGCCTATAAGTGGCAAAACTGGCAGTGGCATTTAAGTGGGATTAATCTTTTATTGGTGGTCCAGTAGTGGGATCAGCTCCTAAAAATGCGATTGTTGAAAGATGATCTGTTATGGTCCTTTTACACGTAACGATAACGATCGATTCGAACGATAATCGTACGTGTAAACGCTGCAAACGATCAAACGACGAGCGAGAAATCGTTTATTTTAATCTTTCAACATGTTCTTAAATTATCGTTGGTCGTTCGCAAAAAATTTGCAGATCGTTCCGTGTAAACATTCTTTCAATGATTTCACCTATGTGTGAGATAGGCTTAAGCGATCGCAAAACGATCGCATAATGATTTTTCCGTACGATGTATCGTTCCGTTTATACAAAGCAATAATTCGCCCAATTGATCGTTTAACGATTTTGAAGGAACGATTTGGTTTTTATAACGATCAGTGTTTAGACGAATAAATCGTTAGAAAAATTGTTAGAATATTTGTAAGAAAAATCGTTATTGCGATCGTTTTTAAGATCGCTTAAGCCCATCTTTTACATAGGGTAAATCTTTGAAAGACTGTTTACACGAAGCGATCTGCGAATTTTTAGCTAATGACGAACGATTTAAGAGCATGTTGAAAGATAAAAATGAACGATTTCTCGCTCGTCACTTGATCGTTTGCTGTGTTTAGACAGAACGATTATCGCTCAAATGCGATCGTTATAGCGAAAATTCGAACAATAATTGTTCCGTGGAAATGCAGCATTACCGTCTGGGGCCTCTTTTGCCACTTTTTGAGCTGTTCCACCTTAGTGATTGCTAAAGGCTGCCTACAGCAGCTTTAACCCCTTAAGGACAGCCAATTTCGATTTTCGCGTTTTTGTTTTTTCCTCCTTGTGCTTGTGTAAGGCCATAGCACTTGAGCCCTTATTTTTTGTGCCACTAATTGTACTTTGCAATGACAGTGGAAAAACAGAAAATAAAAATGTGGGGTGAAATTGAAAAAAAAAAAGCATTTTGTTTATTTGGGGGGTATTTGTTTTCACGCCATTCACCCTGGTGTAAAACTGTCTTGTTATATATGTTCCTCAAGTCATTACGATTACAACGCTATGTAACATGTATAACTTTTCTTTTATCTGATGGTCTGTAAAAAATTCAAACCATTGTTAACAAATATATGTTCCTTAAAATCGCTCCATTCCCAGGCTTATATCGCTTTTATCCTTTGGTCTATGGGGCTGTGTGAAGTGTCACTTTTTTCGCCATGATGTTTACTTTCTATCGGTACCTTGATTGCGCATATGCGATATTTTGATCGCTTTTTATTACAATTTTTCTGAATTTGATGCGACCAAAAATGCGCTATTTTGCACTTTGGGATTTTTTTTTTCGCTTACGCTGTTTACTGTGCGAGATCAGTATTGTGATTAGTTGATAGTTTGGGCGATTATGCACGCGGTGATAGCAAACATGTTTATGTTTATTTATTTTTATTTATAACCTGGGAAAAGGGGGGTGATTCAGAATTTTATTAGGGGAGGGGACTTCTAGTATATACACTTTGGTCTCTCATTGAGATCTGTGCTGTATACTTATACAGCAAAGATCAATGAGATCGAAACTCGTTTGCTTTCGGCTGCTGCAGCCGAAAACAAACGAGTGCCGAGCCGGGATCAGCGCTATCTTGGCGGAGACCCCAGTCAGCTTCGGTCACGGAGATCGCCACCACTAGACACCAGGGAATGGCTGCATCCGGTAATCGGATGCAGCTGTCAACTTTGACAGCTGCATCCGATTACCTTATTAGCGGGCACGGTGATCGGACCGTGCCCGCTAATAGCAGTGGTCCCGGGCTACATGCGGCACTCGGGATCGCGGCGGTTCAGAGCGGGGTTGCCGAGCGGCCCCGTTCTGAACGCCCTTAACGACAACAGGGAGTAAATATACGCCCTTTGTCGTTAAGGGGTTAAAGGGAATCTGTCAGCTCCCAGGCCCTAGCTAAGTTGCCGAAGCTGGCAGTCCCCTAGTGTAGATACACAACAAAAACTATGGGCATAAAGTCTGAATAATCACAAAATCTTTATTTACCATGATTATTTTGACAACATGATAAAAAAAAACTATATGTTGTACTAAAGTAAAATTGTATACTTAATAACAACCATACACTAATAAAATTGCAAATATTAACCCCTAGACGACCTAGTACGTACCGGTACGTCCTGGAAGTCTGTGCCCAGACGATTTCACCTATTTATATCTTCATAAATAATATTTTGGGGGTTCCGTCATACATGTTATGGTAGAATGAAAGACGCCATTACAAAGAACAACTACTCTTGTAAAAAAACAAGCCCTTACATGGCCTTGTAGATAGAAAACTGAAAGTGCTAGAGCTCTTAGAGGGGGAGGAGGAAAAAAATGAAAGTGCAAAGATCAAAATTTGCGCGGTCCCCTGGTTCATTTTGGGCCTGGTCCTCAAAGGGTTAAAACAGGCCGCATAGAAAAATGGTTCAACAAATTATGATTGCTTAGGAAATGTCTAGAGAAGTGCGGATTCGAATGTAAACATAGCCTCAATCAGGTAAAACATTATCTAGGCAATATTGTATGCAGACAGAAACCTTAATGATGTTAACACTCACCCATTTTACTATGAGGGTCACAGCTGTCACTACGTACGTTTCGCCACCACAGGCTTCTTCAGGGAACTGTGGTGGTCCCCTAGTGTGCATGGTGCCTTTTGGTAATTTGTCCTTGTAGTGGACTATGCACAATCTCAGGTCTCCTACTGTAATGAAGTGTCAAAGAGGAGTTGTTTGTGCCACACTCTGGCACACCTCACCACTCCTTCCTCCTCCCTCTTCAAGTATAATCAATGCTGCCCAGCCTCCTGCTCGCACAGCTGTCAGTCAGTGTCTCTGATTGCAGATCAGTTCTCTGTAGGCAGTTTATGTCTGAAAGAAACACTCAGATATAGTTTAATCTCTGAACCAAAAAGTGTTGGAGCTGTAGTCTAGAGATAACTCACCTGTCTAGAGACCTTCCAGCAGCTCTTTCTTTGGTTCAAATCCCTGTTGAAATTGAGTGGATGGCAAATATTTGCTGTTGTTTTGAAATAATGGCCGTTAATTGCCATTGAATGAAACCCATCCACTAAATTTTAACAGTGTGTGAACATAGCCTTTCTGTGTTTTCAATCCACTCCTGGTTTTGGTTGCAAAATACTGAGAATGAACATTGCATTAAAAATGATACAATAATAGAACTATTATCTCAAGCTCTCACCTATTGTTTTTTCTGCTATATGGGCCCAATGCCCCTAGGACTTCTTTGTTTTGTTTATTATAGTTATGTCTCCTGCACTGTTTAAGGCCATGTTCACATGCTGTAAGCAGGGGCTGGCTGGCAAACTTTAGCCTGGGGGTCAAGCACACAGCAGTGGCCCATGAGTAGCGGATAATCGCTAGGGCACATATACTTAAAGGAGAACTTTTGCCAAACCTAAACATCCCAAGCCGGCATGGGGTGAGGGGAACATAATAAAAATGCCATACTTACCTGTCCCTATGCCCCCGCAGTGCTGTATCACTGCTCACAGACCGGTTCCTGCAGCTCCTGTTCCTGCAACGTCATGTACTGGGGCGAGTGGATACTTCCTGCCGGGACTGGACAATGCAGGAACGGTAGAAGCAGGATAACGATAGCTCTGAGAGAAGTGGTGAACCTGTGCTGCAGGGGCACAGGGACGGGTGAGTATAGATTCATTTTTATGTTCCTCCAACCCTGCTGCCCCGGGATTTTTATATAAGGCCAGAGTTTAATCTGCTCTCGATTAGATAATACCTTGTATGGACGTGGACATCATACTATTACTGACCAAATCCTGTATACTTATATTACCAATAATACTAGTATACAAGGGACAAATAATAGCGCCATACCATGACCACATACTACAATCACATAGTAACTACATTATAAATGGTTACTTGACAATACCGTCACAATATGAGCATTACTGCTATACTGGTACTACACTCCCCCACACAGGGGCCAATATTCCCCCATACAGTGACCAAATATTGGTAGATACCAGCTGTACACAAAGCACTGTATACCATATAAGTACAGTGCAGACACATCCAGTGACTCACAGGTGACGTCTTCTCTGATCAGAGTCGGTCAGGTTTCCTTTTCTTTTCCATTATGAAGTGACCCTGAACAGTAACAGGAACTTCTTTAAAGACCAATCTGTAGCCACTTCCCTTTTCTGTACCTCTGTTTAAAGTTAGGTCCTTCTTCATGCCTGTATCTGTAGTAAGACCCCTTCTTTGTGCCCTCATCTGTAATGAGACCCCCTCTCTGTTCCCCATCTGTAGTTGTGCCCTCCTTTGTGCCCCCATCTGCAGTTACCCGCCCCCTCTCCTTGTGTTAAGTGAATGTCACCCCTTTGTCCTAATGAACTGTATTACTGTCCCCCTGGATAAACTGTGGCTGT
The DNA here is from genome assembly GCF_027789765.1 of Dendropsophus ebraccatus. Lineage (NCBI taxonomy): Eukaryota > Metazoa > Chordata > Amphibia > Anura > Hylidae > Dendropsophus > Dendropsophus ebraccatus. The sequence continues at coordinate 72,842,342 of NC_091465.1, read as the reverse complement.
GTCTATAATAAACAGTGTCGCTACCTACCTAATGACTTATGCTACTGCCCCCCTAATGTACTGCGCCCCTGTCTTCAAATATACTGTACCACTGTCCTCTTTAATATACAGTACTATGCCGCTGTCCTTTTTAATGTACTGTACTCTAACACTTTCCTCTAATGTACTGTACCAATGTCTCCTCTAATGTACTGTACCACTGACTCCCTAATGTACTGTACCACTGTCCCCTCTAATGTACTGTGCCACAGTCCTTTCTAATGTACTGTACCACTGTACCATCTAATGTACTGTACCACTGCCCCCTCTCTAATGTACTGTACCACTGACCCCCTAATGTACTGTACCACTGTCCTCTAATGTACTGTACCACTGACCCCCTAATGTACTGTACCATTGTACCATCTAATGTACAGACCACTGTCCCATCCAATGTACTGTACCATTGCCTCACCTAATGTACTGTACCACTGACCCCCCTAATGTACAGACCACTGATCCCCTAATGTACTGTACCACTGACCCCCCTAATGTACTGTACCACTGACCCCCCCCCCCCCCTCCTAAATCATTGTTTCCCAACCAGTGGCTCCGGCTCCTCAGCTGTTCCTTAACTACCATGCCAGCAGGGCATGATAGGAGTTCTAGTCTTATAGCGACTAGAAGTTCACAAGTTGTAGAACACTATACTAAATAAACTGACCCCCCTTAGTTATTGTTCCCTATCAGTGGCAAAACAACAACTCCCATTGTGCCCTGCTGGCAGGACATGAGAGTTGTAGTTAAGGAGCCACTGGTTAGGAAGCAATCATTTAGGGGTACATTTTATTTAGTGTGGAGTCCTCCAACATGTCACCCTCCTGATGTTATTAAACTACAACCCCCATTATATCCTGCCAGCAGGGCATGATAGGAGTTATAGTTTGGTAACAGCTGAGGAGCCACTGTTAGGGAGCAATGATTTAGGGATACAGCTTATTTAGTGTGGAGTCCTCCAACATGTGACCCTCCTGCTGTTCCTAAACTACCATCCCCATTATCTCCTGCCAGAAGGGCATGATGGGAGTTGTAGTTTTGCACTAACTGAGCAGTCACAGGTTGGAGAACACTACTAAATAAACTGTACCCCTAAATGATTGCTTCCTAACTAGTGACTCCTCAGCTGTTGCCAAACTACAACTCCTACCATGTCCTGCCACCAGTGTAGTTGTAGTTCTGCAACAACTGGAGAGACACATGTTGCAGAACAAAGAATAATGCCCCCCCCCCCCTCCTCCTTAACATACTCACTAGCTGGTCCGTGCTGCTCTGCTGCCCTGGCCTCTTCTAGTCAGGTCTGGCCAGAGCAAAGAGGAGCAGGCAGGGCTAATCGCACTGTCTGGATCGCAGAGGAGTCCTAGGCTACTGTATTGTATTGGTGTCTTACAGACACCAATACTATACAGTAACCCGAGAATAAAAGAAAGAAGCCTAGACCTCAAAGCTAGTGTAGGTATGCAGATGGGTAAAAATTGGTATTTGAAATGAAAATGGATATTTTTTTTTTGTTCCTTAGAGTTGCCATTGCCTGAACTGCTTTTATTCCGTTCTTGTCATTTTGTGGATTTTCACTTATCCATTTTCATTTCACATACCAATTTTTACCCATCTGCATACCTACACTAGCTTTGAGGTCTAGGCTTCTTTCTTTTATTCTCTGTTTGATATTTAGTGATCAGGGTAGTCACTGCCTAGTTGTGACCTCGGCCCCGGAGTTTTTAGTGAGCTGCACCCACCGCCTTTACTGTCCTACTATACAGTAACCCCCCCAGACCCCCTCCCCAGATACCAGTCCTGTCATTGGGCGGCTCCTCTCCCGGCCGGCATCCTCCTCCATGTGTGGTGCACTGCTCTTTGCTCACTGATGGAATAGGCTGCCTGCTCCACCAATGACTAAAGTGAAGTGTGAAGCAGAGTCAGCGCGGCGTTCTGTCACCGCTGCTGACTCATAGAAAGTGCAGCGGCCGCACTTACTGAAGAGAGCCTTAAAGTGGCAGAGCGGCCTTAACAACATCTGGCCGCCGCGGCCCTTAGGTGTACTGTGGGGACAGACCCCCCCCTGGCCCAGCCCGCACCTGGCTGTAAGGGACCGGCCGTTTGGTGACCCGGCCGGGTCACGGAACGGCCAGTCTCTGAAAAGATAATCCTGGATGAACTTTTCGGCCACAGTGTTCTGATGCGGGCGCATCCGTGTGCGCCCACATCAGAACTCCCCACAGCACACTACGGAGCGAGCGGCCCGAGCCACTCGCTCCACAGTCTGCACTGACGAGTTTTCTGCGGCCGCTATTCAATGAATAGCAACTGCAGAAAATTGACACGTCAGCTGTTTGCGGCGCCGCGAGGCATCGCAGCCGGAGCGTATACTATGTGTTTACTCTCCGGCTGGGATTCTTAGGCAGAGATGGACATATATTTCTGTATAAATCAGCCGTGGTTTTACGAAAATATACGGTGTCTGAACATAGCCTAACCCTGTTTTTTTCCAGGGTATCTCCTCATTTACAACAATTTATATCCGTTTGATCAGGGACACTGTTGCTGTCTCTATTATTCAAACCCTAGAGGATGATATGGTCAAATATGTCATAACTTGTATGCTTCCTCAACAATATTTTGTACACAATTGTGGCGTTGTACTGACCTGACAAGAAACAATACAGGTTTATCCAAAAGGTAATTTCCAAAGCTCAAACTGTTAAACAAGGCTCTTTGATAATTGTGGGGAATCTGTCAGCACCCAGGCCCTATCTAAGTGCTGACAGATTCCCTTTAATTTTGCTCTCTCATAGGCCTTATTCCCACATTCTGTGCACAGTCTGGACAGGGTGCAATGTAACGGATTATTGGAACTCCCGGCATCATGTTCTATTATGATGCTGGCAGCTTTGAAACACTGTCTACACGGTACTGTACTGATAAAGCTGCGTGGCATTGTGATACATGATTTTGGGAGTTTGTTCTGTTGCACACTGTCCATATATAGGGACTATGCACAGAACATGGTAATACGGCCTCAGGGGGTCCGCTGTAGAGGTTTAAAGGGAACCAATCAAGCCAAAAACGGCAATACAGCTGAGGAAACATGCTGGTACATCACCCAGCACGCTTCCCAAACATACCCCTGTAACCTGCGTCCCCTGCTTAATTAATCCGGAATATTACTTTTATAAAGTCCCGCGCTGTATGCTAAATCGATCCAAGTAGTCATCTGGGCTGTGGCTCCTCCATGTAGTCACAGTCCTGGGCGGGTTGCAGCGCTGTAATCACTCCCCTCTGGGCGTGATGGAAAGCCCTGTACACTGTGACATCACCCGGGGGGCAGGCATTACATGTCGGCAGCGCGCCAACGTCTTTACTACGCCGCACATGCGCAGTACAGCCGGTGAAGACACTACTGTACTGTGCCTGCACAGTGTAGTACAGCAAAGAGTTCTCCTGCTGTACTGCGCATGCGCAGCGTATAAAGATGTTGGCGTGCTGCCGACGTGCAATGCCGGCCCCCTGGTGACGTCACAGTCTACAGGGCTTTCCATCACGCCCAGAGGGGAGTGATTACAGCGCTGCAACCCGCCCAGGACTGTAACTACATGGATGAGCCACAGCCCAGATGACTACTTGGTTGGAATTAGCATATATAGCTTATAAAAGTAAGATCCTGGATTAATTAAACAGGGGACGCAGGTTACAGGGGTATGTTTGGGAAGCATGCTGGGTGATGTACCAGCACGTTTCCTTAGCTGTATTGCCGTTTTTGGCTTGATTGGTTCCTTTTAAGGGGCCAACTCCACCTGATGTTCTCTAAAGGTGGTGGGTGAAGTGAACCATTTGGTTCCATTGGAGCCAGCTCCCTGATACTGCTATCTGTGATTATGACACAATGGTGGGGATGCCCTTTATGTTGGGTGGTGCAGATTAGACAACGGGGAGAGAAGCAAGGGGGTGGTGTAACTGTTACTCCTTTAATTAATACGGCTTACTTTGACTTAGTCACACATACAATCCAGTTCTTTTACAGTCCTTTATAATGGATGTCAGCCTAAGATGGGTTGCCGTGCTTGTGTTTGTGCGGGGAGTTGTTTTTAGTTGCCTGCAGCAATGAGCATCACTATCCATTGTTCTGGGACACTGCATGTGAAAATAGCCTTACAGGTGGTATGCTGGGAATGTGAAAATGCCATAAAGTATTGAGTTATTTGGCCTCATTCATAAAAAAAGTAAAAGTAAAAAGCTGTTGCTTATAGCAACCAAAGTTTAGTTCAGATTAATCTGAGCAGTTTAGAAATTAAAGCTAAGCTCTGATTGGTTGTGGAGAAAACAGACCATTTTTTAGTATAGAGTTTTGATAAATCTGCCCCATAATGTTCATATTTGCATTGGTAACAGATTCAATGTTTTAGGGTACAAACACACTGGGCTTGTCCGTTGCGCATCCCTGCCCTGTACACAATATGGGCAGACAAACTTGCAGCAGGATGGACATCCCGCTGCGAGTTTGTCAAAAGCCCGTCCCGTTAACCCCCCAGCCGCCGGAGCGTATACTTCACCTGCTCCCCTCTCGGGGCTCCCAGCGTCTTTACATCCTGCTCACCCAATGAGTGCGCTGCGGTGGGGCAGCGGAATGTCCATCTTGCTGCGAGTTTGTCTGCCCATAGAGAGTACAAGGCAGGGATCCACAGCAGGGCTTGCTGTGAATTTGCAGCAAGAAAACCGCTGCGGATAAGCCCAGTGTGTTTGTACCCTTAATGTTTGAGGGAAAAAAAACCTTTAAAGGAGAAGTTTTAAAAAAAAAAATCTTAATATCTTGCAGGGAGGAACATCATGAGACAAAAACTACTTACCTTTCCCTGTGCCTGTGAATCGCTGTGCTAGAAGGTCTGGGACTCCCGCTAAAAGGCATTTTCCCTAGAGTTTTGATGATGTTACAACTCAGAGAATAATGCCTGACCTGGCCGATGGGTGCCCCTCTAGCCAATCAGTGACTGCAGTGGTGTGCCCCAGGCTCCTATCTCCTCCTCACATGAACCTCCTGCTGTGACATAATGCAGCAGCACTGGCAGTGAGTAAACGGAGGAGGAGGGGACCCTGGAGACCCTTCATGTTACAGCAGCAGGTTCAGGTGAAGAAGCATAGGGGCCACCACTTGCTTGGCTCTCTCTTGCTCCAGGGCAATGAGCCCCGCCCACTTCTGAGACCCTGGCCGGCTGTGCTCCTCCTTCACCACCAATAATCATCTCTCTCTTTGCCAGGTAGTGATGCTGTCTGGGGGGCCAACTACAGATATGTGTTAAAGGAGTTACCCAATGCTACAAAAACATGGCCACTTTCTTCCAGAGACAGCACCTCTCTTGTCTCCACGTTCCATTCACTTCAATTGAACTAATTTGCAAAACCCAAAGTGCTGTCTATGCAGAAAGTGGCCATGTTTTTGTAGTGCTGGATAACCCCTTTAAGGCTGCTTTTGCAGACAGAATTAACCTGTTGAGATTTCAGTAGGCCCCCTGTGTGCCTGTGTGGGCCCAGGAGCGATGGCAGAAATTGTGATTCTACTCTGTAGCCCCTCTACAAGGTCATTAAGATACATATTAAAAAGAAGTGGACCCAACACTAACCTATCACTTACCCATTTACATATATTTTCCCCTAGTCCAAGCATCTTCATTTTATAGACCAACTTTTCATGCGGCACAGTATAAAATGCCTTTGAAAAGTCCAGATCCGCAATGTCCACAGCCTTACCCAGGTCCAGTCTATAACTGACCTCCTCATAGAAGCCGATCAGATTAGTCTGACAGGATAGATCCCTCATAAATCCATGCTGGTGCTGTGTCATAAGATTATTTTCATTATGATACTCCAGTATAGCATCTCTTACAAATCCCTCAAATACATTACCTATTATAGATGTTAGACTTACCGGCCTATAGTTTCCAGGATCACTTTTTGAATATTGCTGTAGCTATGCCCCATCATGTGGAACAATCCCCGTCATTATAGAATCTTTAAATATTAGGTATAAGGGTCTGTCTAACACATTACCTAATTCCTGCAAAATTCTAGGATGGATACCTTTTATCCTAATAACATTTACATATCTAATCTCACTATACATATAATTCATTCATTGTTATACATTATATGGCACCAGTACTGAGCTCCTAAACTTACTAACTGGGTAAGACTGAGATCACATTACATGTTAGTATTTTTTAGTAGTCAAAAGCACCAGAGACGTTATATGTGATTCAATGCATTTATTGTGTGGTGAAATACAATCCATGTCATAGGAGGAGGAGGAGGAGGAGGATTATGGAGGAGGAGATTATGCAGCAAAGAATAGAAAGACATAGCGGTTTACCATAAGAGCGCCCCAGAGGAAGCCATTGGTTTATAGAGATCATATATAAGATCAGAAATACTTCACAGGGAATATAAAGATCATTTACTGCTGGAGACGTCTATAACTGATGGGATAAGGAGGGCGAGAGAAGCCGATCCTGTCATCATATTATAGAAATGTAAACCAAGAAAACGTTAGCCGAAAGATCATTCATGAATCAAATAGAAGTGTAATGTTACCAACATGCATGTATTCTATCATTGACTTAGGATTGTATTAAGATATGGAGACAATGATAGATCTGGTAAAGGTTTCTTATGGACCAATTCTTGTATTTTGCTGGAAGTTAGAACCTGATACAGTCCAAGTAGAGATCTCCTGAAACTTCAATAAAATCAATTTCCTGGAAAGGCAGGCGATGGGTATAGTTGAAAAGCTTTTTTTCATTACCATACACCACGATAGAATCATCTTCATACTTGATTTCCATCTGGTAGTTAATGATATACGGAGAAAAAAAAAGATTTTTACTTACTGGTGCCAACAGATATTATACATACATTCCAGATAGGAAAAAAACAATTGGCGGGTAGTATTGGCACCAATATGGCAGACATTCATTTTTACAGTCTCCTCGTCCATTCTATAGTGGGAACATACCCTTCGCAAGCATGAAACTGCAACTGTTTATATACAGGATACATAGCCTTATGAGAAATGTGCTTTAAAAATTAAGTGAACAGGACTGAGTTGCAGTACCGCACATAACCTGTAGACAGGTAGACAGGTGTGGCTCTGTTTTGGGGAAAAAGAAGCTATGTTTTTTCTATCATCAACTACCTCTTTAGCTTTGGTCTTACCGTAAAGTAAGTTCTTACCGTAAAGTTGTTCTTACCGTAAAGTTTTGTCCAGGTTGGAATGGCATGATTGGAGTATCAGTTTCCGCTTGATTACTACCCCAGGAGCCATCTATCATAGTATTTCTTATTATTCTGTTTTCAGTGAGACGAATGTGGGCATGAAAGATAATATTTCTTGTTTTGCTGTTTACTAGATTTATGAAAAACCTGAAAAGGTGACAATGACATCAATTTTATTGTTGACACAGTCCCATGTTAAAGGTACATGTAAGGGGAAAGGGGAAGTCCGCCGGTGGCCTCAAAAATTATTCTGGGCTGGGTGGAGTAAAATAAAAAAGAAGTCATATTCACAGGCCCCGGTGCTCATGCTGCGCCACGCCAGGCTCCTGGACCCCAGCATGCTGTCTTAGCTCCCCTTCGGCTACGTCACAACCCAGTTGAGGGATGGCCTGCTCAGCCAGTCAGTGACTGGGGCAGGACATCACTGCAGTCACTGATTGGCCGAGCGGTCTAACTCACACCCTCTTGTGATGTTCAACCCAGTCAGGGACATAACCGGAAGCTGGGAGAATAGGGCACCCATCAAGGTACGGCAGCCCAGTGATGCAGGGCAGCACGGGAACAAGGACAGGTGAGCATATTGTCTTTTTCAATTCAATTTTTTAAATCTAGATTAATCTATAGCAAGGAGCCTTTATTAACTTATCTAATATTAACCCTTTCATGACCATGGGTCATTGATGCATCAATGACCAGGTCGTTTTAGGACATCAGCTTATGGGATCATAATGATCCCATAAGCTGATGTCCCTATGTCTGCCCCCTCTCCTCTGTCCCCTGCCGCAGTTACAATCTTGTGACTGCGGCAGGGGAGAGAGGGGAGGGGGCAGAGCTCAGGGGCGCAGGGCCCAGCCTTCCGACCCTCCCCTGTAGCCAGAAAACCAGTAGCCTGAGGCTCCCAGGTTCCATGCCTACTATCAGGGCTCTGCGATCACTTCGTAATGCCCCGATAGACAGCGGAAAGATATGTAGAGGTAGAGGTAGAATTCTCTGTCAGAAGCCCTATAGATGCAGCGGTCATGCTGACCGCAGTATCTATAGGGTTAACTTTCAGCACCTGAGGGCGGCTCTGGTGCTGAGAGTTGTGGTGGGTCTCCAGCTATCATTGACAGCTGGGACCCGCCGCAGATGATACAGGCGCAGCTCCTGTGCCTGTGTCATTCTGCGGCGTGAATTAACATCGATGCAGCGGTTACGGCTTAATTAAGTGCAGTGGCGGGAGGGAGTTAGAGAGACTTTACAGGAATAAAATGTTTATAGCATTTGGGTTTTTAAAAAAAAGTGATACTCTACTACCACAATCCCCCACAGCTGTTGCCTCAACCCTCCCAGTTGCCCGTCTTTCCCCTTTTGTTCTGTAACATTAAAGGGGTAGTGTGGCGCTAAACAATTATTCACTAAATAACACACATTACAAAGTTATACAACTTTGTAATGTATGTTATGTTAGTGAATGGCCCCCTTTCCCCTGTTCCCCACCCACGTAATCCCCGGAAGTGTATTGCTCTATACTCACCTGATCCGCGTCGACCCCCGTCCGCCATCTTGCGACAATGATGTAATCTTCGGGCGGCCGGCCGAACCTCTCCGACCGTCCCTCATGCCGGCCGCCTTCTGCCGCGTCATCAGCTCAGTTATGCTCAGCAAATCGCGGCTGAGTAGCTGATGATGCAGCACAGGACGGTCGGAGCGGTTCGGCCGGCCGCCCGAAGATTACATCATTGTTGCAAAATGGCGGACGGGAGTCGACACGGATCAGGTGAGTATAGAGCAATACACTTCCGGGTCCAGCGTGGGTGGGGGGAAACACGGGAAAGGGGCCATTCACTAACATAACATACATTACAAAGTTGTATAACTTAGCGCCGCACTACCCCTTTAATATAGTCCGAGCAGGTGATACCCACTCGGTCAATTACTGGCAGCAGTTTTGTTTAGAAGGATTTCTGTCCCTGACCTGTTAAGGTGAATGAGTGTAGTGGGATTTCTAAAAACACAGTTATTGGTACAGTAGATGCAGTGCAGTGTGGAAAAACAAAGCATAGTAATGCTCTTTGTGTAATGTGTATGAATGTTCACTGCTTAGGAAACAAGATCTATGAGCTCATGGCCATTAAAGGACAAATTTGGCACTAGCAAAAAAAAAAAAAAAAAAGATTTTATGTGTTAATTAATATTGGAAAACACTGGAATTTTCCTTTAAGTCTTGGTATGATTTGGACCTAGTCCTACTTATAAAAAGCTGGAGACTATGTGGATTTGTTATTAGGATAGGTATTATCTATAGGCCTCTGGGGCATACAGAGGTCACTATGATACCATGTTAGGCCATGTTCCCACTACGTGAAAGACTGGTTATTCCATGACCCCGCCGGGTCATGGAATGACCGGTCTCTGCAAAGATCATCCCGGCCGGTACTGCAGGATAATTTTTCAGGCCGCAGAGTTCTGATGCAGGCGCATCAACATGTGTCCGCATCAGAACTCCCCATAGCAAACAATGAAGCAAGCGGCCAGAGCCACTCGCTTCATTGTGTGAACTGATGGGTCTTTCTGCAGCCGCAATTCACTGAATTGCGGCTGCAGAAAACTGACATGTCAGTTCTCTGCAACGTCGCATGCGTATACTATGCTTATATGCTCCGGCCGGGATCCCATAGAAGGAGAGGCAGTGTTCCACACCGTGCAAAGTACATCGGCAACAACGGCCGTACTTTTACGTAGTTTTAACATAGCCTAAACGAATAAAATGGCAAAAATGTCAGTAAAGGGGGTAATTGTAGTTATGGGTGACTTCAACATGCCGTATGTTAATTGGAAAATCCCTTCTAGGTTTAGTATTTACTAGTGGGAATCGGGTATCTAAGGTTAGAGGTGAGGAAAATATAGGTTACAGTGACCATCAGTGTTTATGGTTTGACATACACACTAACTGCATGCAATCCCATACTACAACAAGAGCATTGGATTTTAGAAAGATAGATTTTAAATAAGTAGGGAAATATTTAAATAATGAATTAAAAGAGTGGGATAAAACATCAGGAGTGAGCATTCAGTGGCAGTGGTTAACCCATTAGTGACTGCCAATACACCCGTAGAATGCCCCTGTCAAGTCATGACAGCGGTTTGTGCAATATACTCAACAGGAAGTCCTACAGTGAGGTCCGGGATTGCAATCATCTCCATGGCAATCCCAGGGGCTTCTGAAGGCCCCAAGGTCTTCTACACAGCCATGCTAGAGGCTGACATAGACAATACACTGCACTACAGTAATGTACACTAGTGTCAAAATAAAAAAAAAGTGTAAAATAAAACATTAAAAAAAATTCCCACCCTCCCACAGTAGTAAAAATGCATTGTATTCCGTAATAAACTATTACTTAAAATACTTAAAAAAATAAAAACTATACATGTTTGGTATCGCTATGAACAAGCTATAAAAAAAATCTCATTATTTATATTGCATGGTGCACAAAGTTTTCTGTCAATCCACTTTAGAATAAACATCATAAAAGAGATCAAACATTTTTATATATGTAAAAACTTTACATCTTCCCGCAAAAAATTAGCCCAAAACCAGTTCCATCACATGAAAGATAAGAACGCTATAGATCTTGCAATGTGGCAAAAGTTTCAGGAAGATACTGTAGTTTCTATTGTGCCAAAGTGATAATAGTTTAAAAAAACAACAACTTCGGAATTGCCATAACCATAGCGACCCAAAGAATACATTTATTATGTTACTTTTATCAGACACTGAATAGCGTAAAAAAAGAAAAATAAATGACAATTTTTCTATTATTCCTCCAAAAAAGGGTTATTAAAAATGAACCAATAAGTTTCATGCATCTGAAAATGAAAGCAATAAAAAGTAAAAGTTGTCCCGCAAAAAACAAGACCTCATATGGCTATGTGGGCAATAATAAAACAACGGTATGACTCTTGGAAGGCGGCAATGTAAAAAGTATGAAAATGGCTTGGTCATTAAGGCGCAAAATAGGCCCGTCGCTAAGGGGTTAAAAAGGCCATATTAAAGGCAACTAGACAACATGTACAAAAAATTAGCAAAAGTAAAAGGAAGGAGAAACATTATTGTTTACAAGTAGTGTTGTACGAACTTTAGTTTTTAGGTTTGGCCACACAGCTGAACCCAAATACTTTGCATTCAGCTCCTGGCATCTGGAGAAATTGGATGCAATTCTAGGAGTCTTGGAAAACATGGATACAACCATAGGCAAAACCTTCTTCAGATATATTATTGTTAGGAAAACAAAAAAACTGCAGAATCACAAAAATAAGTAATGGGGAGAATACCTTTTATTGATCGAGATAAGGAAGTCACTGATCATCTGAATAGTTACTTCTACTGAGAGTTTTCAGAAGGAAGCTTTCACAATCATAGCATGGATGGACATAGCATTGCCTCCAGTTATATGGGTTCAGCCCCAGTGTTTTCAGAGGCCAATGTTTTCAAAGAACGTGCCAGTTTAAAGTTGAATAAGGCAATGGGTCCAGCAGACTCTATACACAGAACGTTGATCCAACAGGACGGAGGTAAGAAACTTACCCCCGCTCTGTTAACACAAGCGATCAGGACACCCACAGCATGGCTGCGGGGGTCCCGATCAGTCAGTGACGGGTGCTTGTCCTGTCACTGACTACCTTAAACGCCATGATAGCTGTGAATTGCAGCTGCCTGTCACTATCGTTGGCTCCCAGGACACTGATGTGTGCGGGACCACTCACACTCACACATCCAACCCCTCAACCCAGTAAGGAACGTATATATTCACTCCTGCTGCACGGGGTATGTGCAGCAGGAACATATATATACATATGGCTGACGTGAAGGGGTTGAAGATGTAAAAACTTTGGTGGGCCTGTATAACTATGAGTACACTGAATTCTATAAATTGTATCTTACGTATCTACTATACAAACCCATGAAACTTTGCAGGTAAATTAAGAAGAAACATACCACTCTGTCTTCTCAGAGATTTTTCCCTTGATAATTACATGTTTATTTGATCCAATATTTGCCGCAAACACAGCTCTATAGGGCTGTTCCTATAAAAAGAAATAGTCTTTAGTATGACAAAACGGAAGAATCAGCTTTAGTATAGACCACAAGTAAAATACTGTAGGTTAAAATCATACCGGTTTATAAAGCGTCTTGTCAGTTTTCTGTGGGTGGAAATATAAAGAAAGATATAAAATCTATATTATACAGATACATTATTAATATACAGGCAGACTAAGATACATACAGTATACAATATATCCACAAGTTCAACAAGTTGAAGTTGCTAACTCCAGCCATACTTATCAATGACATTTACAGAAACGCCAAACTGCAGCTACTCCCTGTATAATTGTACATATATTCACAAAACTCGCGGCCTGCATGAACTCTTCTGTATAAATCATCATTGCTTGCACATGTTATTAAATCCGTTATATTACCCAAGGATGTGTTCAGTTTTCATGCAAACAGAACTGATAGAAGGAAGAACAAGGGAAAGAAGGTTGTGCAGCATTTTCCACCCAGAGTCTTATAAATGATGTCGCTGATTGATCCTATCAATAATTTAATTCAGTTATTTAGCATTTTTGTTAATTACCATAAAGGGTCGGCAGGGATAAAATGGAGCCAGGACAATGTCCATAAGTTATGGATGTGTATTTTCAGCAAAACTGCAACTAAAAGAGGTAAATGACCCTTGCTGGCATTGTAGACATATGAAAAATGTTTTATTACTGCAGAAATGATTGTTAAGGGCCAAGAATGGAGGTACACCTGGCATTTCAGTATTTCACATGGTCTTGGGGTTGTCCTACCATTGTGAAAGGGGAGTATTGAAAGAAAGAGCATGCTGCTGCTGTAAGCTACTACTACTGCTACTACTATTCCTACTACTACTACTACTACTACTACTACTACTACTACTACTACTACTACACCCTGGTGTTGATTTTTAATATAGGCCTAGCGGTATTAGTATCAGCCATAGATGGGATGTGCAGCCGTTCCTTTCTCTCCATGTCATGTTTTACAGTTCTCCCTTTTCTGAACAGCTGGCACACCTTTATAAGACCCACATGACCAAAATTAGCAGGATATGCCTGTGCTCACATGTCAGTACCTTATGTCTTCCCCATTCTGTGTGAGCAGCAGTGGTGAGTGTAATACCATATTCCTATTTGTGTTGTTTGGGGGCAGCCTTCCCCGCCGGTGGTGCTGGCCGGGTTCTGATGGGACATTTTGGGTTTGGTCCTGTGACATTGGGGTTGCAGGGCCATTCCGTGGCCTCCCTTCTCTGCATGTGCACGCTTTGCGGGGTTGGCATTCACTGACCGACACGGCGTGGAGTTAGCGTAGGGACCTGTGTGAACCAGGAGACCTACACGTGGTACACGGGGCTATTATGGTTTGATCAAATTGTATACAGACACCCTGGTGTTGATTTTTAAAATAGGCATATCGGCATTAGTATCAGCCATAGATGGGATGTGCAGCTGTTCCTTTCTCTCCATGTCGTGTTCTACTACTACTACTACTACTACTACTACTACTACTACTACGGATGAATGTAATAAAAGGAATAAGAACAAGAGGGCAATAGTCTGTGAGAGAGGGGATGGGAATAAGAAGCAGTCTGTAATAAAAGGGCCATGATGAGAAGTTTGTTGGGATACACGGTCTGTGCACAAAAAGAACCCAATAAGGGACAAGGCTCTTGAGAGCATTCTGTGAGACAGAAGATGAGTCCTTGTGAGCAGTCTGTGTGAGAGAAGGTGAGTCCTTAGGAGCAGTCTGTGAGGAAGAAGGTGAGTCCTTTGGAGCACTCTGTGAGAAAGAAGGTTTGTCATTGTGAGCAGTCTGTGAGAGAGAAGGTGAATTCTTAGGAGCAGTCTGTGAGAAAGAAAGTAAGACATTGGGAGCAGTATGTGAGAAAGAAGTTGAGTCATTGGGATTAGCCTGTGAGAGGGAAGGTGAGTCATTGGGATCAGCCAGTGCAAGAGAAGTTGAATCATTGGGATCAGCCTGTGAGAAAAAAGGTAAGTCATTGGGATTAGCCTGTGAGAGAGAAGTTGAGTCCTTTGCAGCAGTCTATGAGAGAGAAGGTGAGTATTTGGGATTAGCCTGTGAGAGAAGGTGAGTCCTTTGGAGCAGCCTGTAAAAAAGAAGGTGAGTTATTGGGAGCAGTCTGTGAGAGAGAAGGTGAGTCCTTGGGAGCAGTCTGTTAGAGAGAGAGGTTTAGTGCTTGGGAGCAATCTGCATGAGAGAAGATGAGTCCTTAGGAGAAGTCAGTGAGAAAGAAGGTGAGTTCTTGGGAGCACTCTGTGAGAAAGAAGGTTAGTCATTGTGAGCAGTCTGTGAGAGAGAAGGTGAGTCCTTAGGAGCAGTCTGTGAGAAAGAAAGTAAGTCCTTTGGAGCAGTATGTGAGAGAGAAGTTAAGTCATTGGGATCAGCCTGTGAGAGGGAAAGTGAGTCATTGGGACCAGCCACTGCAGAAGAACGGAGCGCAAACATCTCCCAACATCGGACACAACCGGCACACCACCGGAATCTGAGACCCATTATATACTCACACTTCAGGGGACAATTGGCGACCTAGATCGGTGTTAGCCACTGCTAAACTGCATCTAGATGTTCCTAGCCCCATCCTCATGGGATAGTGAGTACCGCCATCGGAACCAGTGTCTAGAATTTGATACTATTTGCACAATATTAACATATGTGTTGCTTACTAATACTTACCACCTGAATACTCCTGATGATGTCTTGATCACAGTTGACTGAAACGCGTTGAGTATGGGTGTGTGTGGCAGCACTTTGCATATGATTTTAGCCGTTTGAGGCTGTAGTAACTTACAGAGGTCATAACTGACGTGAGCTGCTGGAGGATCTAGTGACCGACAGGATTTTTAGTAACTAGGCAAACTACGACAGTCATTGTCTCATTGTATATAATTGTATATAGTTCTTTTGGAGACCGATCTTTCTCGCTGTATGCTAGTGAATGTAACTAACAGCAGCCAATAAATATTCCTATTACGCATAGCCCTATATGTATTTGCCTTTTTTCATTGGGAGCAGTCTGTGAGAGAGAAGGTGAGTCCTTGGGAGCAGTCTATGAGAGAGAAGATGAGTCATTGGGATCCACCTGTGCAAGAGAAGTTTAGCCATTGGGAACAGCCTGTGAGAAAGAAGGGGAGTCATTGGGAGCAGTCTGTGAGAGAGAAGGTGAGTCCCTGGGAGCAGTCTGTGAGAGAAAAGATGAGTCATTGGGATCTGCCTGTGAGAGAGAAGGTGAGTCATTGGGAGCAGTCTGTGAGAAAGAAGGTGAGTCCTTGGGAGCAGTCTGTGAGAGGGAAGGTGAGTCTTTGGAAGCAGTCTATGAGCAAGAAGGTGAATCCTTGAGAGCAGTCTGTGAGAAAGAGGGTGAGTCCGTGGGAGCAGTCTGTACAAGTAAATATGCCATAGGAAGCAGTTTGTTAGAAAAAGGGGGCAGTTGCCAAGCTAGGAGGGATTCTGTGTTAGGTGAGCAGCAACAAATACAGTACTGTGTGCATCAATGCTAACCTTTGCCAGTTATCTGTTACTGATGTTCAATTCATACAATACAGTAAGGCATTGCTGATCACCTCTTGTACCTGACAATTTCACCACACTCGGTTATAGGACTGCAACACACTGTCGAGCTACCCTTACAAGATGTAGCACCCCCACACTAAAGATGGGAGCTGCATCTTTATTGTTATTTTGTTTTTGTATACATTAAAATGCTATGTCTTATGTAGTGATTTGCAGCTACCGGTAATTAATAACGCTTCCTCCCACCATCAGTTTTGGCCTTTCTGTGTCAGCCTCATTTTAAAATCTTATATACAGTAATACCTTGGTTTTCGAACGCTTTGGAACTCGAACTGCTTGGTACTCGAACGGAAATTTACCCAGAAGTAGTGTTTGGAATTCTAACTTTGCTCGGTTTTCTAACATTTTTGCGAGCGTGGATGGTGGGTTGTACCTGGCGAGTTAAGCAGTGGTGAGGCTTCACAAACAGTACAGTGCTGTATAAGACTGCTGGAGTGCATATACAGTGCAGTAGTAGTACAGGCAGTGCACCACCATCTCCCATACATTACAGTGCTTGGATGGGGGGGGGGGGGGGACGCTATACGGTAAAGGATGGGTGAGGAGTTGGTGACTACTGTAATATAATTGCTGGTTCTGATAAACATTTCTTATGTTTAATGTCCTGTACAGTATATAGTGCTGTTCTGTACTGTACTGTAGTGATTATACTGAGCACTTATCAGTGTAATAAATGAGGATTGTAGGTAATTATTGGTGGCTGCTGGAACCAATTAATCACATTTACATTATTTCCTATGGGTTTTCAAACTGCTTGGTTCTCAAACTGCCTTCCGGAACCAATTAAGTTCGAGAACCGAGGTACCACTGTATTTTACCTGTGTAGGAATACATTTTTTTAATTCTTTTAACTTTTGTAACATAATAATTTCTTCATTAACGACTACTGATTTTAGGTCGGTTTTTAAAGCCCATATTTTAAATGTGCAATTTTTTAAACCTAAATTTACCATGACATTTAGGTCCTGTTCACACATGGCAAAACAGGGTCCGTTGTTTGACATGGACATGTCAAACAATAAAAGCTGTTTGTGATGTTCACCCGGCCCATCGACCGGGTGAACATCACTTAATTTTAATTGGAATGCAGGCATATTCGGGTGTGTCCACACTCCAATAAGCCATAGAAAATAATGTAAAGTATGTCCGTGTCACACAACGGTTGCTGTTTGTGCCATGTGTGAACATGGACTAAGTCTGTATTTTGGCATAATTTCTGAAACATCCTCATATTTTTTTTGGACTTCGAAAATGGCTTTTAATTTTGGCAGCAATTATTTAAATTCGAAATACATGCGCCTGGATTTATTTCTGGAAGAAAGCAGCTTATATTTTCTAAGCCTGGATATCCCCCTTAAAGCTAATGTACCATCAGGTACATCACTTTAATTTTTTTTACATGAATGGATCAGCGCTGGCGCATGCTAGTGTAGCAATCCTTTTTTTGAACCACCCCCCAATTCCAGTGCAAGGTGCCAGTCTATTTTCAAGCACCAGCCTAGTATGAAGCACTGGAGCCTGCTGTCCCTCAGTGTGATGAAAACCCCTCTCCCCTGTGATGCGGCTCCATTAGAATCAATAGAGCTGCCTCACAAAGGGAAGGGGGTTTCATCACACGGGGAGCCGGCGGACCCATCCCAGTGCTTCAAGCTGGGCCGATGCTCAGGAATAGACCGTCACTGTGCAGGGGAACCGGGCGGTTGGTAAAAAAAAAAGATTGTTACACTAGCAGGTACCAGCGCTGATCCATTAATGTAAAAGACTGAACTATTTGGGCCCACTGGTGTTTACAGAAATTACTGTGGTTATCCAGGATTAGAACAGCACAACCCCTCTCTTCAGGTTTTGTGCTGTAACCCAGATTTATTCACCTCAATGGAATTGGGCTGAGAGACAAGGGTGGTGCTGTTTCTGGAAGAAAGTGGCCATGTTTTTCTCTTATCCTGGGTAACCCCTTTAAAAGCACTTTTACATGTTCTGGAAGCACAAATGGCTATATGAAAGGCACCATGTGTCTCCTTGAAGTAACAGCTATCTAATAATGTTACCAGTTTTGAACGTGAATTGCAACTGACAGATTCCCTTTAATGAGTAACCAGTGGTGTAAAATGAAAACTAGCTTTTTTTATTTTTTATCTTTTTCATCTTCTCTTAAAATCCTATCAACAAGCCTTGACTGGCTTCTGTGAGGATACCAAAGGCCATTATCACGCCTATGGCTGCCTGAAAATCATTGGTAACATTCAGTGGGCTAGCCTTACTGATCAGTGGGTCCCTGATCCTGTTCAGTGTTATTTAACCCACATTAGTCTCCAAAATTAAAATTCAAATTGTTACGGAAAACCTGACATGGAGGGGTTTTATTGTGTGCAGGGCTGCTTCACTGCGAGCAGCGATCATGCTGCTGTCTGCCATCAGTTCTTTAAACACTGTGATCACTGTGGTAGGATCAGCCCCTGTGACTGATCAGAACCACCGCAGTGTGACTGGGCGGATCCCGATCAGTGTCCCTGGCAGATAGAGAAATATTTTATACCTCAGCCTCAAGCAGATCACTGATCAATTGATCATTGATCAATATAAGCAATCTAGGGGCAATTAGGGGCACATTTATTAAGTCCGGCGTTTTTTACGCCGGACTTATAAATGTCCCCGCATCTCCGATGCTACGGAGATTTATGTAGAGGCGGACTGCCTCTACATAAATCCTGTGCGTGTTGGTGCGCACAGCCAAAAACCTATGCCACCTGAAAGGTGGAGTAGGTTTTCTGCGTATCTTTGCGCTGAAAAAATGATAAATGGCGCAGACTCTGAGTCCGCGCCCCCCCGTAACGCCCCCGCCACACCCCCTCCCTGCCCCCCGGCGTACTCGGCGTGAAGTGCCGATATGCAAATATTTTATTCGCAAATTGGCCATTTGCGAATAAAATCATTCGCATATCGGCACTTTACGCCGAAAATCATCAGTACGCCGGATGATGCATGTCCCCCTTAGTGTGTAAAAAATAAAAACAACAGTTTTTAAAAATATCACAAAACCCCTCTCCCGATAAAAGTTTAACTCGTCTCCTTTTCCATTTTACAAATATGTAAAAAAAAAATAATAAACATATTTGGTATTGTAGCTTGCTTGTTATCATATATCAGAAAAAAAAACACCAATATGGTACCAAATAAAACTAAAAATCGTGGTCATGAAAATGAGCCCCCAACCAGCCCCTTAGGTGGCAAAATAAAAGCGTTATGGCTCCTAGAAGGCGAGGAGAAGAGCGCAGCTTGGTCATGAAAGAGTTAAAGTGAATCTGTCAGTTGCAATTCACGTTCAAAACTGGTGACATTATGAGATAGCTCTTACCTCAGGGCGACACATGGTACCTTTCATATTGCCATTTGTGCTTCCAGAACGTGTAAAAAAATGCTTTTAATATCTAATGCAAAGTATTAAAGGAGCTTTCCCAAATCCATATAGTGCTGTGTAGGAATCTACAGTATTAGTAAAACGAAGCGCTTTTTTGCGCTCAGCTGTCGACTCGTCAACCCGCAACCTTGAACTCTACTCCAGGTGCCTGGAAAAGCTGGATGCAGTTCTGGGACTGCATTCAGCTTTTCCAGGCACCAGGAGAAGATCTCAAAACAGGTGGCTGACAAGCCAACAGCTGAGCATAACAAAACCCTTCTCTTCACTAATACTGTAAATTTGCTCCTCCCTAAGTCTGTAACTCCTCCTCACTCCCCTACCCCATTCCTTTCCCTGCTTGGGATCATGGGGGACATGGGTAGGGGGAAGTGATCAGATATTCAGCTTGCTGCCCTTCAGGAGATTATTTCAGGAAAATAAACAGATTTTTCTATGTTCTGGAAGCATATACAGGTATATGAAAGGGACCATGTGTCTCCTTGAGTGCACAGTTATCTAATAGTGTCAGCAATTTGGAATGTAAATTACAGATAACAGATTTACTTTATGTATAGTTAGTAATACAAAACCTATAAATAAATACATATAAATACATTATTTTACTTACAAGCTGTGTAATTTTGAAGGGAGAGAAATAATCCATCTTCAACCTGTTTTCTTTGAAGCTGATATTAGAAGAACATAGTGTATGAGGAAGTTACATATAAACCATTCTTGGGGGTGGAATTCAATAGAATGTTTGATCTCGTCTGAAATGTTAGTTTCTCATGCCAGGATGATTTTCTTTTGAGTAAATATATGGGCTAGATTCATTACAGCTGGCATGACTAGTACATGTGCTTTACCTGCCTGTGTAACTCAAGTTCACATAGTACTCGAAACAACTAACATATACATATATCTTACCCAATATAAAGGTGACCCCTGTATATGTGCCCAGTGGGTTTGCATTCCAGTTTCTAATGTCAACATTTGCAAAAGTCTATAAAATACTAAAAATAGGTCAGTTAAAAAATTTGCAATCCTGGTGTTTTTTCTTTCTATTTACGCCGTTCACCGTGCGGAACAATAATGTTATATTTTAATAGATTGAACAATGCTGCACGCTATGATTTGTAATATGTTTATTTTAATATATATATATATATATATATATATATTTATTTATTTATTTTTTATAATTGGCAAGGAGGTATGTTAAACTTTTATTTGGGGAGGTGGGGTTATATAAGGGGTTTTCAAATACTTTTAAAATTTTAATTTTTTTAATTACACTTCTTTTTTACACTTGTCTTTTACAGTATAACATGCAATCTTTAGATTGAATGTACTGATCTATGCTATGCCATAGGATAGCATAGATCATTGTTATCTGCTATCTGTGCATAGAGCCTGCCTAAGAAAAGAGTCTATGCACAGATGGACGATCCAACAGGACGGAGTTAAGTGAGTTGCCCTTTGGTAAAAGCGATCCAGGGGTCCCGATCAGTCAGTTACAGGAGCTCGTCCTGTCACTGACTACCTTAAACGCTGCGATGGCTATAGATTTTGGCAAATGGGCTACTGTTCCTATGATGTCAGAACCGGGCTCAAAAATGCCCACTCAGCCAGTCAGTGACTGGAGTTAAATACCTCTGAAGTCACTTGACTGGCTAAATATGCAAAACAGGAGTCTGTGGAGCCTCGGTTGCGAGTCTCAAAACACGGGATAGCCAGATATCTCTAGCCTGTTGCCACGGGGTGCCTCCATGATAGGGAGAGCACCACACCACCCTGATAGATAGCCCCTTAAGTCCCACTCGGTTGCGAGTATTGGAACATAAATAGGGAAACACCAGGGTGGCCCCTTTTTGTCAATGTCAAGGTGCGAGTATTGCGATCATGACAAGGGCTTGCCAAGGCACACTAATCCTACTCCACACTGACGAGGGGCAAAAACCCCGAAACGGCTGTCTGTGGATGATAGCCTGCCTCGGCAAGCCCTTGTCATGATCGCAATACTCGCACCTTGAGTTAGACATTGACAAAAAGGGGCCATCCTGGTGTTTCCCTATTTATGTTCCAATACTCGCAACCGAGTGGGACTTAGGGGGCTATCTATCAGGGTGGTGTGGTGCTCTCCCTATCATGGAGGCACCCCGTGGCAACAGGCTAGAGATATCTGGCTATCCCGTGTTTAGAGACTCGCAACCGAGGCTCCACGGACTCCTGTTTTGCATATTTAAATTTTGGGGGGCGTCAGTGGAGACTCTTGATTGAGTACTTCATTGGAATTTTTTTTCACTGTTCTCCTTGAGTTCAGTGATAACTGTGTTTTGTTGGTCACTTTTATTCAATAAACGATCTCAGGTGCATGACAGTGATGTCGCCCATCTCCTATGATAGAGGGAAACTGAAATATATATCAGTGTTTTATTAGTTTCTAAACCTCTGAATATGATGGCTATTTTGTAAAGCACATTAGGGCGGCTAGATGCATCATTTTACCATTTATGCTGTTCAGCACTGGTATACAGCGATCGTGTTCAGCTACTATAGTGTTAAGTATGAACACTTCTCATTGGATAATGCCTGTGAGCTATGAGTCATATGTTAAAGCAATCACCTAGTGCCCTGAAGCTATTACAGTATCAGCTGGGCTGTCATAAGTATAACGTTCCACAATATCAGATGCTATAATGATATGTGATGAGATAAACAGAAAAAGAGTTTTTATTAGTTATACACAAAAGAAACTGAGTATTTATCACTGTTGATATTTTAGTGTCATTTTTTTTTTCTTTTTATGTAAGAGTAAAGATTATTTAGGGGTTGTAAGGTTAAGGGATGTTTCTTCCCATAGGGTTACTGTATGTGTAGTTATTGCATGCATTCCAGTAATAATTTAGATGGGGGTTAAACCCCCTATTGCATCCCCAGCTCAAGTAAGGGTGACATTTTTGACCCAGGAGATTATGGTGATCCAGAGATCGTATCTGTTTCACTACTGGACTCTCCACTTCCTCTGTCTGGCCATCCGGGAAGTTTCCCTTTTGAGTCGAGGGGGGACAAATGTATGTTGCGAGCATTTTGTACACCTGAAACTACGTCCACATGCAATGTTCAACAGCTCCCTGCTGTTACCAATTTTGTGGCGGGATTGGGTAGTCGAGGTCGAAAAGAAAGGATACATGAATACACAATTTGTGGTTCCTGATCTCAGACATAAGGCTGAGATTGAAGAGTGTATAAAGCTTCTATTACACTGCTTGAGGTCTTCACAGCAAGGGAGCGTCGACCTGTCATGTCAGTGCTCGCTCAATGGTAATTACAGTAGTGCTTGTGGAGAAAAGAGTAAAGGAGAGGAGTTTGCCAGAGGAGCCCTAACCCTGTGTAGCCTTATATTCTGTGGGAACCTTGATAGATATCTTTTAGTAGTGAAATGTTACTCGTACTCATGTTTGGACACTGTCTTACAACTTTCTACCCTCTGGTAGCATAGAACCCATCCCAGTAGGGAAGTACGAGCCCCAGACGTGGTTATCTGGGTGTAGCTAGGTGTCCGAGTCTTCCCAGTTACCTGCACTGCGCAGGAGGATATGTAGACCTTTTGTATACTGGTTGCTTTGTCCTACTGAGGCCAGATCCTACCTTTTCAGGATACTGCCATGCACTTTTGAGATGTGTTCCTGGTGTGGGTTCGTTGGTGACTACTCTCCCTTGTTGGTGCTCAACACTGCATCATCAAAGTGGTGGTGTTTTTGGAAGAAAGAGGATAGGTAGAGAAGAGTAGAGTACCTCCTAATGGTCAGCATATAAAACATGGTATAAAATCCTTAACCAATGACTTCAACCTTCGGCTGTTCAATACATATGAATACATAGGAAATACTGACACCTAGTCGGAAAACTGAAAATACCTCATCCACCCGTTAACTTAAGTGAGAACTTTTTGACAGGTGCATAGAAGAGAAAGAAACACCAGGGGTAGGACACCACACTTCCATTAAAGGGGAAGTCTAGTTTTTTTTTATTATATATAAGGTGTACACTGTGCTCTCTCTATATGTGAGGTGCGCACTGTGATCTCTCTATATATAAAGTGCGCACTGTGCTCTCTCTATATGTAAAGTGTGCACTGTGCTCTCTCTATATGTAAGGTGTGCACTGTGCTCTCTCTATATGTAAGGTGTGCACTGAGCTCTCTCTATATATAAGGTGCGCACTGAGCTCTCTCTATATGTAAGGTGTGCACTGTGCTCTCTCTTTATGTAAGGTGTGCACTGTGCCCCCTCTAGCAGATTGGTGTTTGCCTATACCGGTCATTGGGATGTGTAATACTGCCCTTAGAGAGCAAGGCCCTCTCTAGCAAAACCCAAATAGAGTTAGTGTACATTTTCTCTACTTAGAATCTATTTACACAGGAAGATGGCTCAGTTGTTAGTCTGTAGCCTTGCAGCGCTGGAGTCCTGGGATCAAATCCAACCAAGGACATCTGCAAAGAGTTTGTATGTTCTCTCCGTTTTTGTGTGTTTCCTCCGGGTACTTCGGTTTCCTCCCACACCCAAAAACATACAGATAGGTGAATTTAGATTGTGAGCCCTACTGGGGACAGGGAGCAATAATTGGCAAAAACTATATAAAGTGCTGCGGAATCTGTGTGCGCTATACAAATAAAAGCATTATTATTAAAGATTATCTGCCAAAGATTTAAAGCCAAAAAACAGACTATAAACAGAGAACAGGTCATAAAGGAAAGCCTGAGATTTCTCCTCTTTTCAAATCCATTCCTGGCCTTGGCTTCGAATCTTTGGCAGATAATCTGCCAGATAATCTTTCTGTGTAAATGGACCCTAATGCTACGTTTACACGGAGCGATAATTGGCCCGATCGTACGATTAACGATTTCAAAGTAAAGTTTTTTTCTTTATAACGATCAGCGTTTAGATGGAACAATATATCGTACAGAAAATTCATTTTGCGATCGTTTTGCGATCGCTTAAGCCTATCTCACACATAGGTAAAATTAGTGAACGACTGTTTACACGGAACGATCGGCGAGTTTTTTGCGAACGACGAACGACAATTTATGAACATGTTAAAAGATCAAAATGAACGATTTTTCGATCGTTAGCCGCGTTTACACGTACGATTATCGTTCGAATTTGATCGTTATCGCGAAAATTCGCCCGATAATCATTCCGTTTAAACGCAGCATAAGAGGAACTTGTTCAGTAGTTACCCAGCTTGTTGTTTTATTGTGGTAAGGGACATTTAATGTTTTGTGTAGGCAATCCAGCACCAGACACCATTCACCAAACAATTGATCTACTGTTGCACCAATCCAAGACAACAAGTCGTATAGATACCACCATAACAAAGTGCAACATTTTAAAATGGTGCCTTTTTCAATAGAGCCTTGAAGAGACACCACTGCCGAAACATTTCACTTTTGAGTGGTTTCTATAAAACAAACAGCTTGATTTGACCAGATCTTCCTACCCTGCTGTAATTGTGGTATCTATTTGGCTTGTAAGGGACAATATGTGAGCGAAAAGAAACGTTTTATGACCAGTGGTTGACTGTTGTTACTGCTGTTCACACAACATATTTAAAGGTGTGAAAATGGCAAAAACCTTTTAGAACTCTGCACAGTGCCATGTTCTCAGTGAGTCACCATGTTCACCATGACTCACATTTGCCTTACCTGAGGTTACTAACTACAATGGGATTTTAGCTTAGTTTTATTGCTTGTAGCAGGTTTTAAAGCGACTCTGTTCCACCAATCTGACCCCCCTAAACCACTTGTACCACTTGCTTTTAATCCAAAATCTTTCCTGGGATCCGTTCGGCAGGTTCTGTAGTTATTGTCCTAAAAATAACTTTTAAACTTTCAGCCCTGTGTCAAATTGGTGTGGCCTAGAGTGTCTATGCCCTAGGATTATGATGCCTCTCCGTCCCTCCTCCCTACCCTCTTCACCATAAGGAATGCTCCAGGCAGGATTTCTCTTATTCATCACCTGTTGAATCGTTAAAGTGTCACTGTCGTTTAAATTTTTTGCAGAAATTAACAGTACAGACGATTTTAAGAAACTTTGCCATTGGGTTTATTAGCCAAAAAATGCATTTTTATAATGAAAAAGCAGTTTGAAGATCTCCCCCTTGTCTTTATGATTGTCTATGGAGAGGGGAGAGGTGGAGGGAGATGAGGCACCAAAACAGGACAACAAAGAGTTAATTTGCAGCTACATCTCCAGCTATCTCCTCTCACAAAAAATAAGTAGTGGAAATCAGCTCACCTCCCGGTATGTCTGTTAGGGTCTCAGCACATGCAGGAGGGTGCACGGTTCCTGGCGGTGGCTGTCCGTCGGCAGATAAATGGTTTGTAAATAGTGAGGTTCCAGCACTTCAAAACTCAGTTAAAAATCCAAAATTTATTAAATCATTTTAAAAGTCAGCTGAACAAGTCATGCTGCGCCATGCCACGCAGCATGACTTGTTCAGCTGACTTTTAAAATGATTTAATAAATTTTGGATTTTTAACTGAGTTTTGGAGTGCCGGAACCTCACTATTTACAAACCATTTATCTCCTCTCACAGACTGCACTGACCTCTCTGACCTCTGAATACCGGCTTTCATGCGGCTCCCTGCTGTGTAATCCTTTGTTCTCTGCTCTCTGCTGCTGACTAATCTCCCTCCTCCCCCCTCCCCTCTTCATAGAACAGACAGACTAATGTAAACTAGTGGAGATTTCCTGATAATGAGCAGTGAATGAGAGAGAGGAGGGAGGGGTACCTGGGGAAAGTCTTTTTGAATGCAGATAATGGCATATTTGTCTAATAAACCCAATTACAAAGTTTCTAAAAAATCACCTGGACTATTGATTTCTGCCAAAAAAATGAAACAGTGACACTTTAAGGCACCTGTGCAGTGTTCAGACAGGTGAATAGGAGAAATGTTGCCTGGGGCATTCCTAATGGTGAAGAGGGCGGGTGGGGGGGGGGGGGGGGGAAAGGCGTCGCAGTCCTAGGGCATAGACACCCCAGGCCAATTTGACAACGGGCTGCAAGTTTAAAAGTTGGGTTTTTTTATGACAATAATTGCATCATCTGCCGAAAGGAACCCAGGACAGAT
Source organism: Dendropsophus ebraccatus (assembly GCF_027789765.1). Taxonomy (NCBI): domain Eukaryota; kingdom Metazoa; phylum Chordata; class Amphibia; order Anura; family Hylidae; genus Dendropsophus; species Dendropsophus ebraccatus. The sequence goes on along the minus strand of NC_091465.1, from coordinate 72,815,852 downwards.
CTTGGATTAAAAGCAGCTATCTGAAGGTACAAGCGGTTTGGGGGGGACAGATTGTGGGTAAAGAGTCACTTTAACATAGGGAAGTGATAAATAAGGTGATAAATGTTCTTAAAGTGGGCTTTCACAGACACAGTAAGAAGCACTGTGACTGGAAATCTAAGGTATATTAGGGAATGGCTAACAATAAAAGGAGGCCCTTTAGCTGACAAGGCACCGCCCTAAAGTTCTTACTATCAAGCAAACCTGCCAAAATGCAATGTACAAAAGTCAACAATATAAGAGTGATCTCACTATACATATGATTCATTCATTGGTATACATTATATGGCACCAGTACTGAGCTCCTAAACTTACTAACTGGGTAAGACTGAGATCCCATTACATGTTACCATTTCTCAGTAGTCAAAAGCACCAGAGACGGTATATGGGATTCAATGCATTTATTGTGGGGTGAAATACAATCCATGTCATAGCTTATAGGAGGAGATTATGAAGCACAGAATAGAAAGACATTGGAGTTTACCATAAAAGTGCAGATCAGAAATAATTAATAGTAAAAATTTCCACTATAAAGAACATTTAAATTTTGGAGACGTCTATAACTGATGGGATAAGGAGGGCGAGAGAAGCCGATCCTGTCATTACATTATGGAAGCGTAAACCAAGGAAACATTAGCCGCAAAAAAGATCCTCCATGAATGACATGTAAGTGTAATGTGTAATGTAATGTATAATGTATTCTATCATTGACTTAGGATTGTATTAATATTTGTAGACAAGGATAGATCTGGTAAAGGATTCTTATGGACCAAATTTTGGATTTTCCATGGATTTAGAAATCCATACAGGTCAAGTTGACATCTCCGACAACTTCGATTGTATCATACAGTTTGATAAACTCGCGATGGTGAAAATCGAAGAGTTTTTCTAAATCACCATACACCTCAATAGTTTTTTCTCCGTTCCTGATTTCCATCTGGTAGTAAATAATACATAGAAAAGATTTTTACTTACTGGGGATCACAGATATTATACATTGTCAAGACATTAAAAACTAAGGAGAATCTACCAGAACCACCAATGGAAAAATGAAACAGGAGACCACAAGGAGGAGCAGGGAACTGCTGGGAAATGGGAGTCATGTGTAGGGAGCTGAAGGCCTGAAGGAAATAACATGGAAAGCAGATATGGGGATGTAGCAGTGCTGATGTTTAAATGAGCCCTAATGTTAATCTTGTTTGGTTGTTCTTACTGCTGGTTCTGCTATTTAACCCCTTCAGGCCAAATGTCACTGATGCACGGATGTCCCGGTCAAATTGAAACAATGTTCCTTCTCCCCTTCAAAAAGCCATAGCACTTTTATTTTCCCCCCTACAGGGCATGATTTTTTGCGCCATGATCTCTAGTTTTTACTGATATCATATTGGTATAAAAGAAAAAAAAATATTTGATTTTTATTAATTTTCTTCTGATATATAATTTAAAAAAATCAGCAATCCTTTTTTTCTTTTCGTTTTTGCTGTTCTCCGTGCGGGAACAATATTGTTATATGCTAATAGATCGGACAATTACGCATGCTATGACATAAAAAATGTTTCTTTTTTTGTTTAATGGGAAAATAGGTAATTTAAACGTTTATTGGGGCTTTTTTTTAAAAAATATGTTTTAAAGCTTTTTTTATTGGAAGTCTTGGGAGACTTATAAAGTATGCAATGCTCAGATTACATATACTGATCAATGCTGTACCATTGCATAGCATTGTTCAGTACACTCAGCGATCTGTACATAAAAGCTGCCTGAGAGCAGACTCTATGCAGCAGCCATATTGCAGGGGTCCCAATCAGTCAGTGACAGGTTCTTATTCGCATTTTCAAGATAACAATCGCATTTGAGCGATAATCAGCTCGTATTAAACGCAATAACGTTTTTTTCAAAAGATATATCCTTCTAAACGCTGATCGTTATAAAAAAAATATCGTTACTTCGAAGTTGTGAATCGTTTGATTGGGCAAATTATCGCTCAGTGTAAACAGACTATGAGCTTTGTGAGTTTTAGATCAGTTGTCCAAAATAAAAATAAAAAATCAAGTTGGCAACCCGGCTGTCAGCTGATAGAATCCCTTTTCAGCTAGGAGTGAATAAAAGCACTAAGGCCGCCTTTACATCACTGTATATTTCTATCTGTATACTGTCAATATTTATACAGTATGCAGTAGATCCTATCGCTTAGGCTAGGTTCACACTGCGTTTTCAGCATCCGTTTAACGGATCCGTTTTTTTTTAACGTCCAGAAAAATAGGGTCAGCAACGTTTTTTGGTCCGTTTTGGTCCGCCAAAAAAAAACGGATCCGTTTTTTTTTATAATGGAAGTCAATGGAAAAACGGATGCACACAAATGAATCCGTTTTTTGCAATCCGTTTTTCATGCGTTTTTTGCAAAAAACGGATGCGTTAAACGGATGCTGAAAACGCAGTGTGAACCTAGCCTTAACAGTTTTTTTGTTTTTGTTTTCTTTGTTTGTGTTCCTAAAATTTGCAGAAAGTCCATTCTGCATAAAAATAGGACAGTCACTTAAACAGTCCGCATTTGTGGAACTTGTCCATAAAAGGTATATGGTGTTTGAAAAATGCAAACAGTATACAGATTTAAAAAAAAAAAATGGAACCAGTTCGCTGCTAATGGCAGGACATAAACCCGAATAAAGTGTAACATCCCACCATGGTAAGGTGGCCCCATATATGGTATGGAACCTACAATAACTCTGGCATTTCCTGGGCTAATAATAAGACTATGCTCTGGGTATGCAGGATCCAATTGATGTTGGCCAAAATAACCCCCAAGGTGGGATGGGTGGCGTGCATGACCAAGTAGAGGCAGCCACTCCCCCCAGAGCCGTTTTAATACATTGGTGGGCCCAGTGCACAGCCCTCAAGAGTGGGCCCCCCCCCCTTCCCTTTCGGCACATTGTATAATGTACTGAATTTTCCCCCACACTGTATCAAGAGCCCCAATACATACAGTAGTTACCTTATAACACTTTTTCCACCATAAAGTGATTACATATTACATAAAAACTGCACTAAACAAAACAAAGATATCACCAATGATACCATTACATAATACCGCCACATCATGACCCCTAACACTACAACCCTATAACAGAGTGCAGTTACATCCAGTGACTCACCGGGGGCGTCTTCTCCGATCAGAGTCTGTCACCTTTTCTTTTTCTCTCCATCCAGCCTGGGCCACCTTGAAGTCTTCTCCTGGCTATGCATCTTCTCTCCAGAATCTGACAGACAAATATTTTAGGCTCCAACACATACAGTAGTTAGGTCCCTTGTACCCCTATACAGTAGTTACACCCCTCTGTACCCCTACATAGTTACACCCCTCTGTGCCTCCATAGTTTTAAGGTGTCCCTGTAGTATATAGCCCCTCATGTGCTCCTCCAGTTATATACAGCCCTCCTGTGCGCTCCCCCATTAGTATATAGCCCCCCTGTGCACTCTCCCCAGTAGTATATAGCCCCCTGTGCTCTCCCACAATAGTATATAGCCCCCCTGTGCTCTCCCACAATAGTATATAGCCCCCCTGTGCTCTCCCCCAATAGTATATAGCCCCCCTGTGCTCTCCCCCAATAGTATATAGCCCCCCTGTGCTCCTTCAATAGTATATAGCCCCCTGTGCTCTCCCCAATAGTATATAGCCCCCCTGTGCTCTCCATAATATATAGCCCCCCTGTGCTCTCCCCCATAGTATATAGACCCCTGTGCTCTCCCACAATAGTATATAGCCCCCCTGTGCTCTCCCACAATAGTATATAGCCCCCCTGTGCTCTCCCACAATAGTATATAGCCCCCCTGTGCTCTCCAATAGTATATAGACCCCTATGCTCTCCCACAATAGTATATAGCCCCCCTGTGCTCTCCCCCAATAGTATATAGCCCCCCTGTGCTCCCCCCCAATAGTATATAGCCCCCTGTGCTCTCCCCAATAGTATATAGACCCCTGTGCTCCCCCATAGTATATAGCCCCCTGTGCTCCCCCATAGTATATAGCTCCCCTGTGCTCCCCAGTAGTATATAGCCCCCTGTGCTCCCCAGTAGTATATAGCCCCCTGTGCTCCCCCATAGTATATAGCCCCTTGTGCTCCCCCATAGTATATAGCTCCCCTGTGCTCCCCAGTAGTATATAGCCCCCTGTCCTCCCCTATAGTATATAGCTCCCCTGTCCTCCCCCATAGTATATAGCCCCCTGTGCCCCCCCATAGTATATAGCCCCCTGTCCTCCCCCATAGTATATAGCCCCCTGTGCCCCCCCATAGTATATAGCCCCCCTGTGCTCCCCAGTAGTATATAGCCCCCTGTGCTCCCCAGTAGTATATAGCCCCCTGTGCTCCCCCATAGTATATAGCCCCTTGTGCTCCCCCATAGTATATAGCTCCCCTGTGCTCCCCAGTAGTATATAGCCCCCTGTCCTCCCCTATAGTATATAGCCCCCTGTCCTCCCCCATAGTATATAGCCCCCTGTGCCCCCCATAGTATATAGCCCCCTGTGCTCCCCCATAGTATATAGCCCCCTGTGCTCCCCAATAGTATATGTGCTTCCCTGTAGTATATAGCTTCCCTGTGCTCCCCAATAGTATATGTGCTTCCCCTCCCATATAACATTGAAAAAAACAAACACTTACTCACCTAGGTCCACGCGTTCCTCTTCTCTTCCCTCCTGTGGCCGCACTTCCTGCAGTCACAAGAGGCTGCACTCCCCTTACCCTCGCGCCGACGCTCCAGTGACGTCGGGCGCTAGAGGGAGAGTGCGGCCTCTTGTGACCGCAGGAAGTGCGGCCACAAGAGTGACTGACAGGGAGGGAGCCAATGGCTCTCTCTCTGTCAGTGTCGCTGCTGCTGAAGCGCTGAAGCGCCGCAGCAGCAGCGGGCGGGCGGGGGCAGCGGCGAACGCCGGGGGGGCCCTGCAGGGGGCGCCATGGAGGGGTAAGTAGATTACCCATCCATGGCGCTCCCCCCTGACAGGCTGGTGGCCGGAGCTCTGTGCGACCGCATTGGTCGCACATAGCAACGGCCGGCCTGCTCGGGGGGGGGCCCTTTAACCAGTGGGCCCTGTGCACGTGCACCATGTGCCCTCTGGTTAAAGCGGCCCTGACTCCCCCCATCTGTAACACAGATTAAAATAAAAAAATTGTTCAGCTCTTCTACAGCACCATTCACACTAAGCAGGAGCAAGCAAAAACACAAAAAAAAAAAATACTGCTAATGCTAAACCCAATATCGCTAATAGCAGGTGATCGCTGATCGTCCGGGCAGCCCATAGGATATAGCAGCGTCTGCTGCCGATGCTCCTATTCAACAGAGCGACACCAGAAGATCGTTGCTGTATCAGTCACTTGTTTTTCAACATGTTGAAAAACAAGCGACTGCAACGATCAGCCGACATGAACGATGTCGGCTGATTGTTGCACTCTATTGCACGGGACGATTATCGTCCGTAGCGGCCGATATCGGCCGAATACGGCCAATAATCGTTCCGTGGAATAGGGACTTTACAATGCAATAATAAATTGCATTGTGAGTACTCTTAGACAAAAGAAAAAATAGTGGATTCATAGTATATATATTATAACTTTATATTCACATGAAAGAAGATGTTGGATTTGGGGAAGCAGCTTGTGTCAGTAGCGCTGCAGCCCTGGCAACCTGGAATGCAGCAGCACTAGCGATATGTAGACATGCCAGAAGAGGGCTTGTGCAGACCTGCTGTTCCTGACACATCCATTTGTGGCAAGGTGCAGAGTCATGTAAAACATAAATCAATAAAACATGTCTTTAACCCTTTAAGCTCTGAGCCAATTTTAAGCTTTCGTTTTTTCCTCCTTGTGTTTAAAAGGCCATAGCACTTGACATAGGTCATTCCGATGCTGAGGCCCTGACAAAGTTAAATTATGAAGTTAAATTCCCCTGAAATACATATAGACTGTATATAAACTTATGAAACATTTTGGTATTGATAATACAGCTATTATGATGATAGGCACATTTAGATTGTGAGCTACCTGTATTTTTGAGGGGGAAAAAAAAGAAGTTATTCTTGTCTATTATCGACAACCTCTTAAGTCTTAATAACAATTATTATTTTTACCGTGAAGTTTTGCCCAGCTTCGAATGGCATGTTGGGCGTATCAGATTCCTCCTTACCCCAGTTGCCATGTTTCTTACTATTCCTTACAATCCTTTTTTCATTGAGACGAACACTGGCATGAAATAGAATATCTTGTGATATGCTGTTCATAAGATTTACTCTAAACCTGGGAAGGCGACAGAGACATCAATTTTAATCTTGACACAGTCCAATGTAAAAGATGAGCATTCACTTAAATTTATATTGATCTATGGTATGGAGCCTTTATTAACTTGTCTAATATTAAAGAGGCTTTCCAGGAATAAAATGAAACAAACATTCAGAAACAGCAGAATATGTGATATTATAAGTTACTGTACAGTAATGGAGAGGATGGGAAACACAAGGGCGGACAGAGACTGCAGGGAGCATGAAGGAATGAGCAGGGCAGATGTGGGCACATACATGCAGTGCTCTCTGTCCGGGGAGAGAGGGGTTACAGCTATGGAGAGATTACCTCCACAGTCCTGTCCCCTGATGTAAGCCCCAGCCTGAAGTGGATCTGCTATGATTTGGAAGGTGAGGGAGACTTCCTGGGTCAGAGTACAGGGCTGTAGACCCCACTATGCAGACCATGCCCTTCCTCTACTCCCCCTCCCACCCAGTACAGGAAGCTCTTAAACCAAAATGCTCGTAAACCAAGTTACTCTTAAACCAAGGTACCACTGTATATATATATATATATATATATATATATATATATATATATATATATATACAGCATATGTGTGTGTATATATATATATATATATATATATATATATTCTTGAAACCAGTGTATATATGTACATAAGAATTGACAATCTACACCTCTAACCCATAATATTTGTTATGGGGACTTTTCTTGAACTTAGTTACATTTTTAGTTCCCTTAAGGGACTTGTACAAGCAATTGCCTGATCATTTCTAGAGTTTACTGCAGTAAAGTATTCTAATGCACTGACATTTTTGTGATCCCTATTATCTTCTGCCTATAGCAGGGTGTAGTAGGTGAACAAACTCAGCAGACACTTTTAAAAAAAAAGGCTTCAATGACAAAAGAACGGCACCCTGCAATAGTTTCATGGGGGATGAGGCAGGAGAGCATTGGAGATGTGGTTAAAACATTGGTGGACCAGTCCAACTCTGAGCATACAAAATTATATGGTCCCTACCTTACATATCCACTATACAAACTCAATTCAAAAAGAAACATACCTCTGTGCCCCCTCAGGGATGTATCCCTCGAGAATAATATTTTCAGTTTTTTTAAATGATGGTCTTCTAAGAAGAGCTTCATAGGGCTCTGGCTGTAAAAAGAAATAGTCTTTAGTATGACAAATAGGAAGAAACCAGCTTTGTTTTAGCCCACAAGTAAAATAGGTTGAAATCCTACCGGTGTATAAATGACCTTCTCGATTGCGTCCTGTGGATGCGAATATAAATAAAGATATGAAACCCATATTATGGAGTTATGTTATTATTATTATTATTATTATTATTATTATTATTATTATTATTATCGTTAACCGGAAATTGTTCACCATACTACACAGAACAATAATCGTTAGTTGTGATCGTTATTACGATCATTTACTCCATCTGATCCCAGAAAATTAATGAACAATGTGCAATTACACTGAACAATTAGTGAACGAATGTGGAACTTGGGTGCAAGAATGTGGAATTACAGCAAACAATTAGCGAACAAATAACGATTATTTTAGGGCCAGATCTAAATCAACGATCAACGACACACAAACTATTTTTCGATCGTTGCCTGCAATTACACAGGACGATTATCGCTCAAATTTGAACGAAATAACGATATTCCGCACAATAATTAATCGCCAAACTGCAGCTACTCCCTTTATATATGTAGATATATTTACAAATCACGCTGCCAGCATGGACTCTTCTGTATAAATCCTTTTTACCTGCCCATGTGATTACATGCTTTATGTTCCCTAGAATGGAGGTACAACTGGTATTTTAGTATTTTACATGATCTTGGGATTTTCTTACCATTGTGAAGAGGGAATGTAAAACAAAGCAGTTTGCTAGAGAAAGTGGCCAGGGGGAGCAGTCTGTAAATAAGAGGCCTTGGAAACAGTCTGGATGAAAGACTACTGTTGTGAGGGGATACTATGGGGAGCAGTCTGAGAAAGAGATTAGGTCATAGGGAGCAGTGGGTGAAAAAAGATCTATAATGCTTTTATTTTTCCACTTACAGGGCTGGTTGAGGGCTTATTTTTTTGTTTTTATTTCTAGTTTTTATTATTATAATATTGGTGTAAGAGAAAATTTTTACTAAAATTTTTTTTCTGCTATAGTAAATTCTGGTATTTTTTCCCCCCACTCTTTTAATTTATGCCTTTCACCGTGCAGGAAATATATTGAGATATTTAAATAAATTGGAAAATTCTGCACGCTACAATATATAATATGTTTATTTATTTATTGTTACATATTTTCGTTTCTGTAATGAGCAAGGAAGTAATTTAAACTTTTATTGGGGGTTTATTTTAAATATTTTTTTAATTTTAACACTTTTTTTTTTTTTTTTTACACTTACATATGCAATCATTAGATTGCATATACTGATCTATGCTGTGCCATAGCAAAGAATAGACCAGTACTATCTGCGATCTGTACACAGAGCCTGATCTGCCTGTCAGTACAAGTCATTGGGGCCCGATCAGTAAGTGACAGGTGCTTATCCTTTCACTGACTCCCTTAAAGGAATTTAAGGAGTTTCAGGGATTATCGACAGGCTGTCATTGCCTCCGGCGCTGGCGACACTGATGTGTGTGGGACTGCTCTCATTGGAGTGGCCCTACACACATTTAAAGCCCTTTCAGTTCAGGAATGTATATTTACATTCCTACTGCACGGGGCATGTGCAGTGGGAACCTGCTGTATATATGCGTATTGCTGAAGTGAGGGGGGTTAATGCTATGGCTTATGTAGTGCTCTGCAGCTAATGGGAGTATATATTATTATTATTATTATTATTATTATTATTATTATTATTATTATTAGTTATTTATAGAGCGCACTTAATTCCAGAACGCTATACAGGCGACAGGGGTAACAAACAAGAACATTACAAGATCAAAACACATTACATGAAGGCAGATGGCAGACTGATTCATGGGAAAGAGGACCCTGCCCCCGAGGGCTTACAATCTATAAGGTAATAGGAGAGAAACAGGAGGTAAAGTGCAGCCAGTCAAGGGTGATGCAGAATTATTGTAGTTGTAGCCTTGTTTGAAGAGATGGGTTTTTAGGTTACTTTTGAAGGACTTGTTGGTGGACGAGAGCCGGATGTGTCGAGGTAGTGAGTTCCAGAGTATGGGGGAGGCTCGGGCAAAGTCTTAGAGGCAGTTGTGCGAGGTACGAACAAGGGGGGAGCGCAGATGGAGGTCACTGGAGGATCAAAGGTTGGGTGAGGGACGGTAGCGGGATATCAGGTCAGAGATGTACGGAGGGGACAGGTTGTGGATGGCCTTGTACGTTATGATCAATAATTTAAAGTGAATACGTTGGACAATGGGGAGCCAGTGGAGGGATTGGCAGAGGGAAGAGGCAGAGGCAAAGCGAGAGGAAAAGTGGATTAGTCGGGCGGCAGAGTTAAGGATAGACTGGAGGGGAGCAAGGGAGTTAGATGGAAGGCCAGAGAGGAGGATGTTACAATAGTCCAAGCGGGAAATAATGAGAGCATGGACCAGCAGTTGGGTGGAGTCAGGGGTGAGAAAAGAGCGGATTCTGGAAATGTTTTTGAGGTGAAAGCGGCAGGAGGTGGTCAGGGCCTGAATTTAAAAGACAGGGCAAAATCAAAGGTGACCCCAAGGCAGCGGACTTGGGGGACAGGGGACAGAGTGCAGCCATTGATAGTGATTGTCAGATTAGACGGCAGGGTAGAGTGGGATGGGGGAAAAATGATAAGTTCTGTTTTGTCCATGTTGAGTTTTAGAAAGCGGGAAGAAAAGAAGGAAGATATGGCCGACAGACACTCTGGAATCCTAATATATGTTGGGTTATTAACCCCTTCTTCCCACCACCAGTATTAGCCTCTTTGTCAGTCTTATTTTTCAAATCTGATGTTGCAGGTGTGTAGGAATATGTTTTTTTTTCTTTAATTAATTTAAGAACAGTAGAGATAAAACAATAGCAAGAAGAACACACCCAACCTGCTGGAAAGAGCTGAGTGCTGCAGTTGTCTCTCTTTGGCGGCTCCATAAAGAATGAACAGAGCCATGGGTCTCATGCCCACCCCCGGCTGTATTCAAAATAAAAGAGCCAGGAGCCACTCTGGAGATCGTTGAGGGGAGGGCACAGATGTCAGACCCCCCCCCCTCCACCCCCCCCCCGATCTCTTACTTGTCCCTTATCCTGTGGAGTATTCTCTGAGAACCCCTTTAAGCCCTAGATGACCTAGGACGTACAGGAGCAGCTCCTGTCACTTACCGATCGGCGTCCCGATCGCTGTGTCGGCCCTTCCTCCTTGCGGTTCGATTGGCGCTCTGCACATTGAGTCTGCCACAGGCAGGCTCAATGAGCAGAGCGCCTATTACACTGATCAATGCTATGCCTATGGCATAGCAATGATCAGTGTATGCAATCTAATGGTTGCATGTAAAACTTAAAGTGTGTAAAAAAAAAAAATGTAAAAATGTTTTTCAAAATACCCTTAAGCCCCGCCCACTTATAAAAGTTAAAATTACCCCCCTATCCCATAGTATAAATAAAACATATAAAAATGACACCTTATACAGCCATGTAGGTGAAAAACTAAAACCGTTATAGGAGTCACAATAGGACCATTTTATTACTAATTAAATGCAAAAAAAAGGATTTCATAAAAAATAAAACATTAGAAAATCTGTGTTAGGCTGGGTTCACACACAGTATATTTCAGGCAGTATTTGGTCCTCATGTCAGGTCCTCATAGCAACCAAAACCAGGAGTGGATTGAAAACACAGAAAGGCTCTGTTCACACAATGGTGTAATTGAGTGGATGGCCGCCATATAACGGTAAATAACTTCCATTATTTCAATACAAAAGCCGTTGTTTTAAAATAACAGCAAATATTTGCCATTAAATGACGGCCATCCACTCAAATACAACATTATGTGAACAGAGCCTTTCTGTGTTTTCAATCCACTCCTGGTTTTGATTGCCATGAGGACCTGACATGAGGATCAAAGAGGGGAGGGGGAACAAAGGCACAAAAAGGAAAATTGGCGCGGTCCACTGGATCATTTTGGGCTGTGTCCTCAAAGGGTTAAGGTTTCAATAACTTTACTGTATGGGCATCAACAGGATAAGACACTGCAGCCAGGGGGGCTAGCAAAGCATGAGGTGTGAGGAATAAATCGCTATATGAATTAAGTGGTCTTTCCTTGCATTTTCATCACTGCATTTTATTTTCTAATGCCAAGGATCCAGGAGGTTTTTCCAACTCAATATATTATTGAGGGCCATATTGTCTCTTCACGTCCCCTCTTATGCCTGTGTCTGCTTAGGCTTAGTTTCCAGCTGATGTCAATCAAGCAGGGATAGGAATGGGAGAGGGAGTGAGGCTACATTCACACATGACCGCGGCCCTGACCGCGGCCCGCACTACGAATGTGCATCTACACTGCCGCTTCATTAGGGTAGCGGTCCTTGCCGCAAAATGCGGTCCGCAATACAACATATCCTTTTTTTTTTGTGGCACGGATAGCGGCCCCGTACACACGTAAAGACGTTTGAACGAGGCCTTTGAATACCATTGATTCTATGTTCTGTCCGCAATTGCGTGCCCATAATTGCGGACAGAACAACGGACGTGTGGATGTAGTCTGAGGAGGCATTCCAGCTTGCTCTCTGCACTTTACACAGAAAAATAAAAACATAGGGGGAGATTTATCATACATGGTGTAAGGTGAAACTGGCTCAGTTGCCCCTAGCAACCAATCAGATTCCACTTTTCATTACTCACAGAATCAAAGGTGGAATCTGATTGGTTGCTAGGGGCAACTGAGCAAGTTTCACCTTACACCATGTTTGATAAATCTCCCCCATTTTCTCTGTTTTGGCAGCACAGACAGACATATCAGAGGTACCATATGCGTCCTTGGCTGAACACTAAGGGCTATATTACACGGAGCGATAATCGGCTGAATCAGGCCGATTTGGCCGGTTGCCGCTCCATGTAATAGAGACGAACAGCTAATGAACCAATCATCAGTCCAGACCTACAATCATCGGGCGTCGGCACTCATCGCTACGTGTAATCGTGATGTGCAGCTGACGGCTGATAAATGTGTAAAAAAAAAAAAAACTTAACACCTACATACCTGTACATGCTCCCTGACGTCCTGCTAGCTTTGGCCGCTTCGTACCTTTGGCACTGTCTCGGTAATTGGCTGAGCAGCCTGTGACTTCACACAGTGCCAGGAGAGGGACGAAGCTTGCAGCAGGGAGCATGGAGAGGTATGTAGGAGTTTATATTTTTCACAAAGGCTGCATAGACATCATTATTGGGCAGTGTATGGCCTCAGTAAGTGAGCATCGATCTAGGAGATCAGTGCTTGTCTACAGAAAGTCATAGGGCTGTGCCCAAATAGTGTTAGCAGCTAACAGATTGACTTTAAGTATAGTCAGTAATACAAGCTTCATATACAAATAAATAAAAATAAATAGTTTTACTTACAAGTATCTCTCCCAAGTTGGAAGGAAGACCGGGAGCATAGGGATAAGCTGGAAGCATCTTCAACCTGTTACCGTTGAAGCTGATGTTAGAAGAGCATAACTATATATAGAAGTCACATGTAATCCCTTCTTTGTCTTAATCATGTGATTTAAATGAAATGTTAGTTTCTCATGCCAAGGTTGATTTTCTTTTAAGTAAACATATTGGCTAGATTCATTAACCTCTTAAGGACCCATGACGTACCGGCACGTCATGGATCACTGTCACTTAAGGACCCATGACGTACCGGTACGCGGGTCCTTTAAGAGGGCGCCGCGGACCGGCCGCATGCGATCGGGAGAGATGGCCTGCAGAAATACACTGCAGGCCATCTCTCCCTGTCGGCATGGGGGGTTGTTAACCCCCCCCATGCCGACGATCGCCGCTACTGGCTTATCAGTTCAGATCAGCCAATAGCGGCGATCGGAACATTTCCGGGTCATCGGTAACCCGATGACCCGGAAAAAATGGCGGTCGGTGCTGTCCGAGGACGGCACCGACCGCCATTACTGTAAAAAGTAATGGTGGCCAGGTGCCACCGGCCCGATCGGCCTATCGGACGGCCGTTCACGGCGATCAAAGTCCCCAAAAGTTATAAATACCTGCTCCGGAACTCTCAGCTAGGTAGCTGAGGGGTCCAGAGCAGGTATTCGTACATTACTCACCTGTCCCGGGCTCCTGATCGGCGTCTTCCGGGTTTGCGGCGTCCTCGTGTTGTCGTTCGGGTCTTCGGCTTCTTCCGTGACGTCACGTTCGGCTATTTTCGGCTCCAGCGTCGGGTTTTCGGGATTTTCCGCTCTGCTGCCCTCTAGCGGCTGATATGTGTAATACACTTATCAGCAGCTACAGGGATGTTCAGTATGTAATAAAAGTTTTTTTTTTGTTTTTCAAAAATTTTTTTTTCTTTTTTCCGCACCCTATCGCCGCTGAGTGTTGATCAGCATCGCACGAAAGTGCGCTGCTAATCAGCAACTCCTCCTTTTTGGCGTAGGGTGTTTTTTTTCTATATCCTACTGCCACGGTCTGCTGATAAGTGCCGCACATAAGTGCGGCATTTATCAGCAACACCATTTTTGCCGTAGTTTTTTTTTTTTATACTTACTGTAAAAAAAACACGTAAAAAACACTACATTACACCACACTACACTACATTGAATAAAGTTTGACACTACACCACTCCACATTTACATACCCCATATACTAATCCCCGTATAAAGATGACCCCCAGGGTGTTTTCGGCGTCAGAGGGATACGTTATTATTGCCTCCGACACCGAAACAGCCAGTGAGGATGAATGGGGGGATCCTTCTTTCCTCCATTCATCCTCATCATCCTCATCCTCCAATGATGTATCTGGGGGTAGCGTAGCGTACGCTGCCCCCCAGACACGTCTTTTCCGCCAGTACCGTCCCAATAAGAGATCCACGGTATGGCGTGAAATTCTACAAACTCTGTGAGCGTACCTCTGGGTACACTTACAGATTTAGGGTACGTGCACACTGCGGAATGGCGAAGGATAACCCTTTGTGCTTTCCGCAGCTGGCACCCGCCGGCGGACTGATGCGGGCGCATGTCTCTACCCGTGTCATAGACTCCATTCTATGCACGGGCGGATTCCGTCGTCCATCCAAAGAATGAATACGTTGGACAGAGAGCGGAATCCGCCCGTGCATAGAATGGAGTCTATGACACGGACGGAGAGGCGCGCCTGCATCAGTCCGCCGGTTGGTGCCAGCTGTGGAATGCACAAAGTGTTATCCTTCGCCATTCCGCAGTGTGCATGTACCCTTAGAGTGTATGAAGGAAGGGACACCCGAATCCAGCCCCCAGATGCCCCCAGATGCCCCCTCCCCCCCCATCCTCGGAGTTAGTGGGGAGATCGTTCGGGAACTGATCTTCCCACTGCTGGATAAAGGTCACCACCCGTACGGGGATAACTTTTATACCAGCACCCCCTCTTCCGGTCCCTCGCTGCCCTGTAGCTTGCGGCACGATCCGAACATATCAGAAGTAGTAATAGCGCCCTAATATTTAGCAGCCATGGAGCGGACCCAGCGCTTCTGGATATGAAGGACCCCGTATCGCACCAGGACAACATTTTCCAGGTGACGTCCCCCACACTGGAGAAAGGGAGACCCCAGAAGAAGTGCAGAGTGTGGCGTAACAGGGGGATCAGGAAGGACGCCATTTTCCAGTGTGACACCTGTCCTGATCACCCCGGCCTCTGCATACTGGATCGCTCCAAGGCGCACCACACGTCATTGGAGTTCTACATTATCTAAATTCTGTCCCTTATTCCTATTTCAGGGGTCACGTTGATCCAGGGATTATTCTGATCGCCATTATGGAGTCGGGAAGGAATTTTTCCCCTGTGATGAGGCTACTGTCATCTGCCTCACGAGGGTTTTTTGCCTTCCTCTGGATCAACACAGATAGAATTTGATGGACACCTGTCATTTCCAACCTTATAAACTAAAAATTGGCCTAACACCCCCAAATAAATTAGAATTGTCCCTTTTCCCAGCTAAGTAGGTATGGCCGCCATTCCCATTAGAGGAGGCCATGATGCAATTATAAACCCTCTGTGCTGCCAGGGCAGTAGAAACCCCCCACAAGTGTCCCCATTCTGGAAACTACACCCCATAAGGAATCTAACAAGGGGGGCAGCAGGAATATGGCCCCCTGGTGACGGCAACATTTGGGACGTGAAAATGAAAAAAATTGTATTTTTTATTTTCACGGCACATGTTCTACACATGTGCCCGTCACCAGTGGGGTCCATATGCTCACTGCACCCCTTGTTAGATTCCTTATGGGGTGTAATTTCCAGAATGGGGTCACTTGTCGGGGGTTTCTACTGTCCTGGCAGCACAGGAGCTTTGTAATTGCGACATGGCCTCCATTCTCCATTCCAGCCTCTAAATGGCGCTCTGTCCATTTGGTGGCTTGACCTGTGCCCATAAGGCACATTATGTCCACATGTGGGGTATTTTCGTACTCAGGGGAAATTACCCTACACGTTTTGCGTTTATTTTCTTTTTTAACCCCTTGTGGAAATGGAAAAAAATCAAGGCTAGACCAACATTTAGTGTAATTTTTTTAAAATTTTTACTCTAAATCATTAATCTTGTCATGATTTTTTCATTTTCACAAGGGGCTAAAAGGTAAAAAAAAACACTAAATGTGTAGCGCAATTTCTCCTGAGTACAGAAATACCCCACATGTGGACATAAAGCGCCATGCGGGTGCAGGGTAAGCCTCCAAAGGGAAGGAGCGCCATTTGGTTTTTTGAGGCTGGATTTGGCTGGATTGGATTTCGAGGGGCCATGTTGCATTTAAAAGGCCCCTGTGTTGCCAAGACAGTTAAAACCCCCCACAAGTGACCCCATTATGGAAACTACACCCCTCAAGGAATGTAACAAGGGGTGTAGTGAGCATATGGACCCCACTGGTGACGGGCACAAATGTGGAACAATGTGGCGTGAAAATGAAATATTAAATTTTTTTCACTATAATGTTGGTTTAGCCTTGAATTTATCATTTTCACAAGGGGTTAAAAGAGAAAAAAAAACACAATGTGTA
Source organism: Dendropsophus ebraccatus (assembly GCF_027789765.1). Classification (NCBI taxonomy): domain Eukaryota; kingdom Metazoa; phylum Chordata; class Amphibia; order Anura; family Hylidae; genus Dendropsophus; species Dendropsophus ebraccatus. The sequence goes on along the minus strand of NC_091465.1, from coordinate 72,799,354 downwards.
GAGCAATTTCCCCTGAGTCCGTAAATACCCCACATGTGGACATAAAGCGCCATGTGGGCGCAGGGCAAGCCTCCGAAGGGAAGGAGCGCCATTTGGATTTTGGAGGTTGGATTTGGCTAGAATGGATTATGAACGCCATGTCGCATTTACAGAGCCCTCGTGCTTTTAAGACAGTGGAAACCCCCCACAAGTGACCCCATTATGGAAACTGAACCCCTCAGGGAATCTAACAAGGGGTGCAGTGAGGATATGGACCCCTTGATGACGGGCACATTTGTGCCGTAAAAGTGAAAAAATGAAATTTTTCATTTTCACGTCACATTGTTCCACATTTGTGCCCGTCACCAGTGGGGTCCATATGCTCATTGCACCCCTTGTTAGATTCCTTGAGGGGTGTAGTTTCCAGAATGGGGTCACTTGTGGGGGGTTTCCAGTGTTTTGGCAGCACGAGGGCTCTGTAAATGCGACGTGGCCCTTGAAATCCATTCCAGTGAAATCCAGCTTCCAAACGCTCCTTCCCTTTGGAGGCTCGTCCTGCGCCCGCTTGGCACTTTATGTCCACATGTGGGGTATTTCCGTACTCGGGAGAAACTGCGCTACACATTTTGTGTCTTTTTTTTCCTTTTATCCCTTTGTGAAAATGAAAAATTGAAGGCTAGAACAACGTTTTAGTGTAAAAAATACTTTTGTCTTTTTTCACACCACATTGTTCGGAAAATCTGTGAAGCACCTGTGGGGTCCAGATGCTCACCGCACCCCTTGTTACATTCCTTGAGGGGTGTAGTTTTCTGAATGGTGTCCCTTTAGGGGTGTTTTTTAGGTTTTGGCACCCCAGAGCCTCTGCAAACCTGAAGTGGTACAGTCAGAAATGACCAAATATAACGGAGCCATTGAAATGCACTAGGTGCTCCCTTATATCTGAGGCTTGTGGTTGCGTCAAATAGCGCAATACGGCCACATATGGGGTATTTCTATAAACTGCAGAAACAGGGCAATAATTATTGGGGTGCATTTCTCTGGTAATAGGTTCATAATTATGAAAAATATTGGATTACAATAAAATCTCTGCACAGAAAATTAAAATTTTCAAATTTCTTACACACTTAGCTTTTATTTCTGTGACTCCCCTAAAGGGTTAAAACACTTTCTGGATGTGCTTTTGCAGAGTGTGGGGGGTGCAGTTTCTGAAATGGGGTGCATCGTAGGGGTTTCTAATAACATACAGGCCCCTCAAATACACTTGTAAACCTGAACAGGTCCCTAAAAATATCTGATTTTGAAATTTTACTGAAAATTTGGAAATTTGCTGCTAATGTTTTACGCTTTCTATTGTTTAAAAAAAAATGAAAGATAGTTTAATAAATGCTGCCAACATAAAGTAGACATGTTGCTAATGCTATTTAATATATAATTTATGTGGTATAACCACTTTCTGTATACGCAAAAAAGTTTTAAAGTTGGAAAAATGCATTTTTTCACAATTTTTCACGCTATTTTGTTTTTTTTCATTAAGATTTGTTATAAGTATCGACTCCAATTTACTAGAAATGGGAAGTACAATATGTCACGAGAAAACAATCTCAGAATCAGCCGGATAGGTAAAAGCATCCCGAAGTTATTAATGAATAAAGTGACACTGGTCATATTCATAAAATTTACTCCGGTCCTTAAGGCCATTTCAGGCTCGGTCCTTAAGGAGTTAAAGAGTCACTGTCGTATTTTTTATTTTTTGCAGAAATCAATAGTCCAGGCGATTTTAAGAAACTTTGTAATTGGGTTTATTAGCCAAATATGCCATTATCTGCATTTAAAAAGCCTTTTCCCAGGTCCCCCCCCCTCCCTCCTCTCTCTCATTCACTGCAAAAAATCAGGAAATTGTGACTTGCTGCATCAGACGTACCCAGTCTGCTCTAGGGAAAGGGGAGGGAGGAGGGAGAAGGGAGTTAGCCAACAGCAGAAAGCAGATAACAGAGGATTACAGGCATAGAGCTGGGTAAACGCTGTAATCAGAGCTCAGAGAGGTCAGTGCTGACTGTCAGAGAGATAAAGGGTGAGGTATTTGTAGATTAACTCTTTGTTGTCCTGTTTTGGCCTTTTATTTAGCTCTCTCCATAGGAGAACAATGAAGATGGGGGAGAGCTTCAAACTGCTTTTTCATGATAAAAATGCATTTTTCGGCTAATAAACCCAATTACAAAGTTTCTTAAAATCGCCTGGATTATTGATTTCTGCAAAAAAGAATTTACGACAGTGACACTGTAAAGCCAGCATGACAAGACATGTGCTTTACCTGTGAGCATAACTCATATATGAAATATTTTGCCCAATAGAATGGTAGAATCACATGTAACGAGTTTATATCGCATATCACAGCAAAACCACTGTGATACTCATTAGAGTCTATAGCCCTGCATTCTCACTGTGGGGCATCTTTCTTTAACTACTTCCATGTTGGGCCGGTAAAATAATAAAGACCCCATGCTTACCTGATCCTGTTCTTTTGGCGCACTTCTGTCTGATTCTTTAGGTTCAGGCTCCACTCAGCCAATCCCTAGCTGCAGCAGGACAACTCAGTGATCGAGTCGGGAGAAGCAGATGTAAGATAGCTGGAGGAACTATAGTATGTTGTCTTTATTATACTTACTTACTATATATTTACTTATATAAAATATTTCATTTCCCAGGGGGCAATGTCCTAGAACAGGGGTACTCAACAACTTTTAGTGAAGGTCCACTTACCGGGGTCTATTGTCAGGTCAAGGTCCAAGCTAAACATCGGTAGTAAACGTGTTTTGTTACTTTTCACAAATGTTCAACTATTTACGTACAAAATTGCTGCTTATTAGCGGGAAAACTGGCATTTTTTCTCTGTCACCAGCCCTTTGATATTAGGTACAAAGGGGGTGACTGCCCTGGTAGTATATAGCCCCCCTGTTGCTCCCCCAGTAGTGTATAGCCCCCTGTGCGCTCTCCCCCAGTAGTATATAGCCCCCCTGTGCGCTCACTCCCTGTAGTATATAGCCCCCTGTGCGCTGTCCCCCAGTAGTATATAGCCGTGAGCTCCCCCCAGTAGTATATAGCCCCCCTGTGCGCTCTCCCCCAGTAGTATATAGCCCCCCTGTGCGCTCTCCCCCAGTAGTGTATAGCCCCCTGTGCGCTCTCCCCCAGTAGTATATAGCCCCCTGTTGCTCCCCCAGTAGTATATAGCCCCCCTGTGCGCACTCCCCAGTAGTATATAGCCCCCTGTTGCTTCCCCAGTAGTATATAGCCCCCCTGTGCTCTCACCCCCTGTAGTATATAGCCCCTGTGCGCTGTCCCCCAGTAGTATATAGCCAACCGTGAGGTCCCCCCAGTAGTATATAGCCCCCTGTGCGCTCTCCCCCAGTAGTATATAGCCCCCCTGTGTGCTCCCCCCAGTAGTATATAGCCCCCCTGTGCTCTCCCCACGTAGTATATAGCCCCCGTGTGCTATCCCCCTGTAATATATAGCCCCCTGTAGTATATAGCCCCCCTGTGCTCTCCCCCTGTAGTATATAGCCCCCTGTGAGGTCCCCGCAGTAGTATATAGCCCCCCTGTGCTCTCCCCCTGTAGTATATAGCCCCCTGTGAGCTCCCCCCCAGTAGTATATAGCCCCCCTGTGAGCTCCCCATGTAGTATATAGCCCCCTGTGCTCTCCCCCTGTAGTATATTGCCCCCCTGTGAGCTCCCCCCTGTAGTATATAGCCCACTGTGAGCTCCCCCCAGTAGTATATAGCCCCCCTGTTGCTCCCCCAGTAGTGTATAGCCCCCCTGTGCACTCTCCCCCAGTAGTATATAGCCCCCTATTGCTCCCCCAGTAGTATATAGCCCCCCTGTGTGCTCACCCCCTGTAGTATATAGCCCCCTGTGCGCTGTCCCCCAGTAGTATATAGCTCCCCCCAGTAGTATATAGCCCCCCTGTGCGCTCTCCCCCAGTAGTATATAGCCCCCCTGTGTGCTCCCCCCTGTAGTATATAGCCCCCTGTGAGCTCCCCATGTAGTATACAGCCTCCTGTGCTCTCCCCCTGTAGTATATAGCCCCCCTGTGAGCTCCCTCCAGTAGTATATAGCCCCCTGTGAGCTCCCCCCAGTAGTATATAGCCCCCCTGTGAGCTCCCCCCAGTAGTATATAGCCCCCGTGAGGTCCCCCCTGTAGTATATAGCCCCCCTGTGCGCTCTCCCCTTATAGATGGCCCCCAGACAAAAAAAAACAAACACACAAACCACAACTCACCTAGCACCTTGTTCCCCGCTGCAGCTGTCTTCTTATCTTCCTCTGTCGGTCCGGCCCCCGGCTGATACGCGCTCTCTGGGGATGTCCCGGGGATTCCCCAGCAGAGCGCTCACCAGTGACCTCAGTGTACGCCGCCGGCCTGTACTTCTGGGAGGTTCAGGCCAGCGGCGTACACTGAGTTCTGTGGTGCGCACTCTGCTGGGGAATCCCCGGGACAATTCCTACAAAACTGATAGCTCACACCAAAGTATAATAAACAATATACACTTTATTGAAAATTCATATAACATTCATAAAAACACATATTTTAAAATTCCAAGATAATGATATTGACAGATTTGCACAGATGACATAGGTGAGCCACAGAGATCACTAGGACATGATTGAGCAGTGAGGGGAAGCGTAATAAGATAATTCAGGTGCCCAAACAAAGGAAGAAATAAGTAAAGTGCACAGTGCTGCAGGATCTAGTGTCCAACACAAATATATAGTAGCAAAGGTAGTATATGCTAAAGTGCAGTGCTGTAAAGATGCTATGTACAAAATCTCTGATATATGGGCGGCTGAGGTGATTACAAATATACACAGTAATAGCGACAATTCCTAACCAGCTTCCAAATTAGTAACATGCAAAAGTGCAGGATATACCTCAAGTCCGGTGACTGCGTGGTCCTCCGAACCCGGACCGCGGTCCGCCAGTTGAGGACCCCTGTCCTAGAATACACTGTTGTCGAGACACGTGATGGTGTCTCTGCAGTGTTTTGGTTGATGTACCTGAGGTCAACCAGCATCATTGCATGCACTTACTAGGCATTGCTCCTATTTGCCAGAATCCTACTCCACACTGATGAGGAGCAAATACCCCAAAACAGCTGTCTGTGGATGGATACCTTGGTTGGGAGGTTTCCTTGACTGGAGATATTCCTTGGCTTGGTTGTTTCTTCCCAGAGGAAGGTCTGACTAGCTCACTGACGTCGAGACACGTGATGGTGTCTCTGTAGTGTTTTTTGCATATTTGATTTCCCAGGGGGCAATGTCCTAGAATACACTTTTGTCGAGACACATGATGGTGTCTCTGCGGTGTTTTGATTGATCTCCCTAAGGTCAACCAGCGTCCTTTTATTATTTTTACTGGTCCGACATAGAAGTAGTTAAAGAACGTTGCCACTATATCTGTGCAGAGGAATTAAACCCTGCAGTGAGAATGCAGGGCTATAGACTTATGGTAACGAGTATCACAATGGATTCGCTGAGATATGTGCTGCGCGCAATCCGCTACAAACTCATTACGTGTAAATCTACCCTTTAATGGTGCGTTCACACCTACAGGATCTGCAGCAGATTTCATTTAAATAACTGAACACAGAATCAAATCTGCTGCAGATCTGCTGCAGATCCTGTAGGTGTAAACGCACCCTAAAGTGTCACTGTCGTTCAAAATCTAAATGAACAGTAGATATGAAATAAAGCAAGTTTGCAATATACATTTGTGATGATCCCCGGAGTGGAGGTACGGCCGGTCACTTGTCAGATGGTTGAACGTAACGCCAGTCCTGTGGTGGTTGGCCGATGTATAGTTCTGCCTGGTGGTGGTTTGTCATGACGCCAGTAGCGGTTGAGCACACAGGTATGGTGGCACACCTGCTTTTATTTAAGTGGGCTGGTTATATAAATATAAACTGTGTGAAACAAATGTCCCGTAAGTCTGTTTGTCTGTACGTGCAAGTTGTAATGTGCTCCCAGTCTCTTCGGCTGCCACTAGCCTGCAGGTTAGCACATTTATATATAGTTGGCTGGAGCACGAATCACTCTATTATTTTCACTAAATCCAACAGAAGAGGTGACTCACGGTTTGTCGTCTTCACTTTTTATTTCATTTGCTGATTCACATAAGATAGCTACGGGCTTGTTTCAGGTGTGCATGAACAGAGTGGGCATGAACGGAGTGGACCCACTCCATTCATGCACACCTGAAACATTACCACTTACTCTTAAAGGTACAGGCTTTTACGAAGGGTGTAACCAATAGCAACACTCGTGGCGGGACACTACATGTTCATTATCATGCTGTAAAACAAAGCTGAACTTACCAGAAATCCAGGTCCAGTCTCCTGAAGGCAGAGGTTCTGACTTGTGCTGGTTGAAAAAAAGAACAGACTAAACACAGGAATTCCGGCCAGTAAGAAGAGTCATGGCTCAATGTGTCCATCAATCACATGACTGCCTTATCTCTGTGAGCGCTCAGATGGCCTGGGATATACAGGACTTCCTGTTTTCTGACTGTTTCCTGTTTTTTGAGAATGCCCCCTAAGATAGTAAAGGGGTCAAAGTTTATTGAAATGACAGGGCCACCTAATATCCACCCAGCTCTGCTGCATGTACCTTATACCCACCCAGCTCTACTGCATGTACCTTATACCCACCCAGCCCTGCGGCATGTATCTTATACCCACCCGGCTCTGCTGCATGTACCTTATACCCACCCAGCTCTGCTGCATATACCTTATACCTACCCAGCTCTGCGGCAAATACCTTATACCCACCCAACTCTGCTGCATGTACCTTATACCCACCAAGCTCTACTGCATGTACCTTATACCAACCTACCTCAGCTGCATGCAACTTATACTCAGCCAGCTCTGCTGCATGTACCTTATACCCACCTAGTTCTGCATCAGTACACACACACACACACATCTCTGGGCCATGGAAGGGCTTGTTTTTTCAGGAACAAGTGTACTTTGTAATGGCGCCTTTTAGTCTATCATAGCATGGATGATAAATCTCCCAAGATATTATTTATGGGGTGCAATTGGGGGGGGGGGGGGATGCAATTCCACATATTCTGGATTTCTGTGTTTACGTAAAGCACGTTACGGTAAAACTGGCATGATATCTTTATTGTATAGGTCAGTCTAAATGCAGCATTATGCAAGACTCCCCCGGAGCCCTAATCAAAGGGGGACATGTTTTTTTATTTGTTTTTTGTTTTTGTTTTTTTTTTGGGGGGGGGGACTATAGCCCCAGCAGTCTTGTCTGTATATTGCTATACATTTAAAGCGGCGCTATCAGCAGGTTCTTTCCAGAGAACCTGCTGATATGCCGCAGTAGCAGAGGACCTCAGTAGTATATTGCAGTTAGTTGCACCCCTCTGGCCCCGCATTGTTTGTAAAATCGCTAAATGCTCTTATGCAAATTACTTGCTTAAGAACAATTAGGGTGTTGCTCGGGGCCGGAGAGCATCGCCACAAACCACCCCACCCCCTCCCATCCCGCCCACTATGCATATTCATAACTGCATAGTGGGCTCTATACACGGCGGCTGCGGAGGGAAGCAGTCCCTTTGGAAACAGACTGCATCTTGTGTGAATTGCCCGGGCTGACGCCTAACCTCCCAGAGGTCCCTCAGAATGTACGTACTGTATAATAAAGACTTATACTTACTAGTGATGAGCGAGTACTAAAATGCTCGGGTCCTCGTTATTCGAGACAAATATTTCCCGATACTCGTGTGTTCATTTCAAGTAATGAACCCCATTGAAGTCAATGGGAAACTCAAGCATTTTTGCAGGGGACCCAAGCTCGGCCCAGCGAAGGTTGTGTGAACCTGTCAACCTCAGAAAATGATGGAAACACCACATAAATGGACAGGAAACAGCAGGGGCAGCATGCATGGATGCCTCTGAGGCTGCCTAATCACACCAATACGCCAAATTCTGGGCAACAGCATGGCAGTTAGCATATGAACCATCCAAAAATTTAGCCTGACACAGCATGGCAGTGAGAACACAGGGAACCATTAAAACAGAGGTAGCATATGAACCACCCAAAATTTTGCCTGACACAGCATGGCAGTGAGAACACAAGGAACCATTAAAACAGAGGTAGTATATGAACCACCCAAAAATTTAGCCTGACACAGCATGGCAGTGAGAACACAGGGAACCATTAAAACAGAGGTAGCATATGAACAACCCCAAAATTTAGCCTGGCACAGCATGGCGGTGAGAACACAAGGAACCATTAAAACTGAAGTAGCAAGTGAGCCTCCCAAAAATTATGCCAGAAACAGCATGGTGGTGATGACAGAGTGACCAAGGTAGAAGCAGTAGCAGGTGAGCCTCTCAAAAATTATGCCAGACCAGACACAGCATGGCGGTGATGACAGAGTGACCAAGGTAGAAGCGGTAGCAGGTGAGCCTCTCAAAAATTATGCCAGACCAGACACAGCATGGCGGTGATGACAGAGTGATCAAGGTAGAAGCGGTAGCAGGTGAGCCTCTTAAAAATTATGCCAGACTAGACACAGCATGACGATGATGACAGAGTGACCAAGGTAGAAGCAGTAGCAGGTGAGACTCCCAAAAATTATGCTAGACCAGACACAGCATGGCGGTGATGACAGAGTGACCAAGGTAGAAGAGGTAGCAGGTGAGCCTCCCAAAAATTATGCCAGACCATACACAGCATGGCGGTGATGACAGAGTGACCAAGGTAGAAGCGGTAGCAGGTGAGCCTCCCAAAAATTATGCCAGACACAGCAAGGCGGTGATGACAGAGTGACCAAGATAGAAGCGGTAGCAGGTGAGTCTCCCAAAAATTATGCCAGACACAGCATAGCGGAAGAAGAATTGGCTGTTGGCTGAGAATTGCAGGAGGAGGAGGAAGAGGAGGAGGAGAGGATATACGAAGAATCCTCATGTTGAGCTGCTTTCCCTGAGTGGACAATCGAATACAGGTGAAATCCAGGCTTTGTTCATTTTTATAAACGTCAGACTGTCAGCGCTTATCAGTGATGATGCCACCAGCTGCACTGAAGACTCGCTCTGACAACACAATAGCGGCAGGGCAGCCCAGCACTTCCAAGCGTAAAATGCCAGTTCAGGCCACGTATCCAGCTTTGCAACCCAGTAGTTGTATGTAGCAGAGTAGTCGGGAAGGACGTTGGTATGGTCAGCAAGGTACTTCCTCACCATCTTTCTGAAGGCCTCCCCCCTACTCTCTCTAGACTGGGGACAGGTGACATAGTCTTGCTGGGGTGCCATGAAACTGTCAAAGGCCTTGGAGAGTGTTCCCCTGCCCCTTGACAAGCTGCCTGCTCCACCCCTCCTCTCCCCCGCTATTCGGCCCACAGAACTAAGTCCTCTGGCACTAGTGGTGTCAGATGGAAAGTAAATTTTCAGCTTCTGCACCAGGGCCTGTTGATATTGGTTCACTCTCATACTGCGTTCCTCGGCAGGAATGAGAGTGGAAAAGTTCTGCTTGTACTGAGCGTCCAGGAGGGTGATTAGCCAGTAATCGGTGTTGTCAAAAACATTTTTAACCCAAGAGTCACGGGAAAGACAGCCTAACATAAAGTCATCCATGTGCGCCAGGGTCCCAACACGCAAGAATTCCCTCTGCTCAATAGGCTGACTCTCAATTTCCTCCTCCTCCACCAATTCCTCCTCTTTAGGTCATACACGCTTAACAACTAAGGATTGAGCATGGGTACCCTCTTCAGTCGTGGCAGCAGTCTGCTCCTCTTCCTGCTCCTCTACTTCATGCTGAGAAACAGACGTGAGGGTGGTCTGTCTATCTAGCGGCGGATGTTCTTCCCCCTTCTCCTGAGACGAAGGCAAAGTGTCAGACTTCAGGCTGAGCAGGGAGTTTTGAAGCAGACACAGCAGCGGGGTTGCTGAGGTTGACATCTGGCATTCCAAAATGGCTCTGTGTTGCTGGTAAACCCTGCTACCATGTGGAAGGTGGAATTCCACCACGTGGGTACGTCGCACTGCAGTCGGTGAGCTGGAAGTACAGTGCTGTAGACCCCGCTATGCAGACCATGCCACTCCTCAACTCCCCCTCCCACCCAGCTCTTAAACCAAAGCAATGCTCTTACACCAAGTTACAATTTTGAAAAGCTGTGAGCTCTTCTTGCAAAACGCTCTTAAACCAAGTTACTCTTAAACCAAGCTACCACTGTACATCTGTCCACTACCACACCCACGACTAGACTGGTGGGGGACCTGGCAGAGCCAGGACCCGGATGGGCTACAGCAGGGACTGTCTTGTGTCCTCCTTTCACCAAGACTTGGATAAGTGTGGGTGTGTACTTCCTCTCCCCATGTGACAACTTCCTACAGGGTGTGTAATACCTCCTGTGAGTGGTGAAGCAGAAAGTGCAGAGAAAGAAAGGAGAACAGAAATAGGTGGAGAAAAGAAAGAGCTCTCATTGGTGCTCAGATAACAACAAACAATAACCCCGGGAGTGGTTCAGTATTACAAGCTCCTGACTTGGTGGTTAAGTACTACTTGTAATTCCCCATCTATTATGGAGGGCTCCTGAGCCAGTGGTTGGTGACTGGGGGCAAAAATAAATAATTGGTGGGGCAACTTTTGGTGACTGGATGTTTTTAGCCTCAAGGTCCCCCTTCCGTCTAGTCTTTTGCTAGTTAGTATGGCAGCCTTCAGTCACTTTATATATGCCATCCTGGAGCTGTTCTCTATATAATGCATATGCAGCTCACTCTGTAATAGATAACTAAAGGATGTGAATATGGTGTTTTCTTATTCATGTGGTGACTGGAGGGCATGGCCTGTCTGTATCCAGATGAGTTGGCCTCTTACATTCCTTATTACTATATTATGGGGGGAGTGTAACTAGCTTTACGGGATCCCAAAACTAGCAAGGGCCCCCACCACCTGGTTCCTAGTAAATTGAATTGCACTAATGCAGCTAAAAGAATAACTGTTTATTTGAGTAGCAATGTTTTATTGTAATTACACCTCACACTATATTATATCATATACCCATCACTAACATAACATACTCTGTCGTGGGATATTTCCTTAGGGGTAACTTGTAATGTTCCATCCTAGTACACACAGAAAGCTGCCCAAGTCCTCCCTATAGTGTTCCTTTTACACCAGGGGTCTCAAACTCGCGGCCCGCGGCCAACTGCGGCCCTCGGGACACTAGTTTGCGGCCCCCACCTCAATGGTAGCTTTCCTGTAAGTGCGGCCCTGACACTGTGCTCGTCTTCGGGAGGCCGGCCGAACTGCTGCAGCCGTCCCTGATGCCGCCCCCCCTCTGCCGCATCATCAGCTGCTCATCCGCGATTGGCTGAGCTTTACTTTTATGCTCAGCCAATCGCGGCTGAGCAGCTGATGACGCGCCAGAGGGGGGCCGGCATCAGGGACGCCTGCAGCTGTTTGGCCGGCCTCCCGAAGAGGGGGGGGGTGTGCAGTGTGTGAAGTTGGGAGGGGAGGTGTGCAGCGGCGGTGCGGGGTAGGTGAGCGGTGCAGGGGCCTACAGCCGCCTAGCAGAGCCGCCGCCCCCTAGCATCCCTGCCGCACATGAAGCTCCCCGGTCTCTGGAGGAGGAGGCCGCGGGGACTGCAAGGTGATCGCATCGCTGCAAGTCCTGGGGCTGTTCAGCAGGATCGGGGGATGCAGTGCAGACCCCCGATCCTGCATTACAGCCCCAGGACTTGCAGCGATGCGATCACCTCACCCTGCAGTCCCCGCTGCCTTCTCCTCCAGAGATCGAGGAGCTCCATGTGCGACTGAGAGGAGAGCGCCGATGCCGGGGGTGAAAGGAGGAGGAGGGGTGTGTGCCCAGCTCCCCCCAGTCCCCTCTCAGTGACCCCCAGCTCCCCCCAGTCCCCTGTGTCACCCCCCAGTCCCCTCTCAGAGACTCCCAGTCCCCTGTGTCACCCCCAGTCCCCTCTCAGAGACCCCCTAGTCTACTGTGTCACCCCCTGCTCTTCCCAGTCCCCTCTCAGAGACCTCCAGTCCCCTTTGGTCCCCCCAGTCCCCTGTGTCACCCCCAGCTCCCCTGTATCACTCCCCTGCTCCCCCCAGTCCCCTGTGTCACCCCCCTGCTCAACCCAGTCCCCTGGGTGACCCCCCAGCTCCCCTCTGTCACCCCCTGCTTCCTCCAGTCCCCTGTGTCACCCCCAGTCCCCTCTCAGAGACCCCCAGTCCCCTGTGTCACCCCCCAGTCCCCTTCTTGTGGAAAACCTGATGCGGCTCAGCCTCACCCAGACTCTACCTCCAGCGGTCCCCGGGTAAATTGAGTTTGACACCCATGCTTTACACTGAGCCCATACACCTTACATACAATGAACAGGTTTGTTTTTTGGGAAGCACATGTTAGGGAATGGGCTGGAGCAGCTCTGGTAAATATTCATGGGACATTTAATAATTCGTTCTTATCACTTTATATACAGTATACAATATAGCCACTAGAAGATGCAAGGTGCGGCCATACTTAGGACATTTACAGTATACAGTATATCAGCGACATTTACAGAATAGCCAAACTGCAGCTACTCCCTGTATAATTGTACATACATTTACAAATCACGCTGCCAGCATGTACTCTTCTGTATAAACCATCTTAACCTGCACATTTGATTTCATGCTTTGTGTTCCCTAGAATGAAGTTACACCTGGTATTTCAGTATTTTAGATGGTTTTGGGATTATTTTACCATTGCGGGATTATTTTACTGTTGTGAAGGAGGAATGTAAAACAAAGCAGTTTGCTAGAGAAAGAGGCTATTGGGGGCAGTCTGCGGGTAAGAGGCCTGGGAAACAGTGTGGATGAAAGACGGAGGCATTAAGAGCTGTTGTTGTGAGGGCATACTATAGGGAGCAGTCTAAGAAAGATTTGGTCATAGGAAGCTGAAGGTGAAAAAAGGGGCGATTGATATTGCCAAGCTGGGCGAGCGGCAACACATACAGTACTGTGTGCATCACTGCTCACCTCTGCCAGTGATACAGGTAGAGAATTCAGCGCGCTGTGTGGTGTTACAGGTAGAGAATACAGTGTGCTGTGTGGTGTTACAGGTAGAGAATACAGCGTGCTGTGTGGTGTTACAGGTAGAGAATACAGTGTGCTGTGTGGTGTTACAGGTAGAGAATACAGTGTGCTGTGTGGTGTTACAGGTAGAGAATACAGTGTGCTGTGTGGTGTTACAGGTAGAGAATACAGCGTGCTGTGTGATTTTACAGGTAGAGAATACAGCGTGCTGTGTGGTGTTACAGGTAGAGAATACAGTGGGCTGTGTGGTGTTACAGGTAGAGAATACAGCGTGCTGTGTGGTGTTACAGGTAAAGAATGCAGTGTGCTGTGTGGTGTTACAGGTAGAGAATACAGCATGCTGTGTGGTGTTACAGGTAGAGAATACAGCACTGTGTGGTGTTACAGGTAGAGAATACAGTGTGCTGTGTGGTGTTACAGGTAGAGAATACAGCACTGTGTGGTGTTACAGGTAGAGAATACAGTGTGCTGTGTGGTGTTACAGGTAGAGAATACAGCATGCTGTGTGGTGTTACAGGTAGAGAATACAGCGTGCTGTGTGGTGTTACAGGTAGAGAATACAGTGTGCTGTGTGGTGTTACAGGTAGAGAATACAGTGCTGTGTGGTGTTACAGGTAGAGAATACAGTGTGCTGTGTGGTGTTACAGGTAGAGAATACAGTGCTGTGTGGTGTTACAGGTAGAGATTACAGCGTGTTGTGTGGTGTTACAGGTAGAGAATACAGCGTGCTTTGTAGTGTTACAGATAGAGAATACAGTGTGCTGTGTGGTGTTACAGGTAGAGAATACAGCGTGCTGTGTGGTGTTATAGGTAGAGAATACAGCGTGCTGTGTGTTGTTACAGGTAGAGAATACAGTGTGCTGTGTGGTGTTACAGGTAGAGAATACAGCGTGCTGTGTGTTGTTACAGGTAGAGAATACAGTGTGCTGTGTGGTGTTACAGGTAGAGAATACAGCGTGCTGTGTAGTGTTACAGTTAGAGAATACAGTGTGCTGTGTGGTGTTACAGGTATAGAATACAAAGCTGTGTGGTGTTACAGGTATAGAATACAAAGCTGTGTGGTGTAACAGGTAGAGAATACAGTGCTGTGTGGTGTTACAGGTAGAGAATACAGCGTGTTGTGTGGTGTTACAGGTAGAGAATACAGCGTGCTGTGTGGTGTTATAGGTAGAGAATACAGTGTGCTGTGTGGTGTTATAGGTAGAGAATACAGAGTGCTGTGTGGTGTTACAGGTAGAGAATACAGCGTGCTGTGTGGTGTTACAGGTAGAGAATACAGTGTGCTGTGTGGTGTTACAGGTAGAGAATACAGCGTGCTGTCTGGTGTTACAGGTAGAGAATACAGCGTGCTGTGTGGTGTTACAGGTAGAGAATACAGCGTGCTGTGTGGTGTTACAGGTAGAGAATACAGCGTGCTGTGTGGTGTTACAGGTAGAGAATACAGTGCTGTGTTTTGTTACAGGTAGAGAATACAGAGCTGTGTGGTGTTACAGGTAGAGAATACAGCGTGCTGTGTGGTTTTACAGGTAGAGAATACAGTGTGCTGTGTGGTGTTACAGGTAGAGAATACAGCGTGCTTTGTTGTGTTACAGGTAGAGAATACAGTGTGTTGTGTGGTGTTACAGGTAGAGAATACAGCGTGCTGTGTGGTGTTACAGGTAGAGAATACAGTGTGCTGTGTGGTGTTACAGGTAGAGAATAGTGTGCTGTGTGGTGTTACAGGTAGAGAATACAGCGTGCTGTGTGGTTTTACAGGTAGAGAATACAGCGTGCTGTGTGGTGTTACAGGTAGAGAATACAGTGCTGTGTGGTGTTACAGGTAGAGAATACAGCGTGCTGTGTGGTGTTACAGGTAGAGAATACAGGGTGCTGCGTGGTGTTACAGGTAGAGAATACAGCGTGCTGTGTGGTGTTACAGGTAGAGAATACAGTGCTGTGTGGGGTTACAGGTGGAGAATACAGCGTGCTTTGTAGTGTTACAGGTAGAGAATACAGTGTGCTGTGTGGTGTCACAGGTAGAGAATACAGCATGCTGTGTGGTGTTACAGGTAGAGAATACAGCGTGCTGTGTGGTGTTACAGGTAGAGAATACAGGGTGCTGCGTGGTGTTACAGGTAGAGAATACAGCGCTGTGTGGTGTTACAGGTAGAGAATACAGAGTGATGTGTGGTGTTACAGGTAGAGAATACAGTGTGCGGTGTGGTGTTACAGGTAGAGAATACTGTGTGCTGTGTGGTGTTACAGGTAGAGAATACAGCGTGCTGTGTGGTGTTACAGGTAGAGAATACAGCGTGCTGTGTGGTGGTACAGGTAGAGAATACAGTGTGCTGTGTGGTGTTACAGGTAGAGAATACTGTGTGCTGTGTGGTGTTACAGGTAGAGAATACAGCGTGCTGTGTGGTGTTACAGGTAGAGAATACAGCGTGCTGTGTGGTGGTACAGGTAGAGAATACAGTGTGCTGTGTGGTGTTACAGGTAGAGAATACAGTGTGCTGTGTGGTGTTACAGGTAGAGAATATGGCGTGCTGTGTGGTGTCAAGATGTTCTGCAACAGATTTGGACGGGGAATGGGCAGGGTGGAGGACTGTCATGAATAGCTGAGGGAAAGCATTGAATTCTGGAACCATTACTGCATTCTGGGAACTGCTCAACCAGGAAGTACAGAAACACAATGCAGAACAAATCCCTCCGAAACAAATGGATTTTTGGTAGTTTCAAAACTTGAGCAAACAAATGTGGAATTACAGCGAACGATTAGTAAAAGATTAACAATAATTTTAGTTTCAGATTTAAATCAACGATCAACAATGTACGAACAATTTTTAGACCGTTGCCTGCAATTACACAAAACGATTATCGCTTAAATTCGAACGATTTAACGATTTTTCGCACGATAATCGTCCCGTGTAATAGGGCCCTAAGTCCTGCTCTCTGCTATCCCCCTATGGCTGAGCTGAAGGGGAGAGGAGAGGGGTGGCGGTCACCATGGAACCAAGGCCGATAGTTCCCAATGCCTGGTCCACCTTATAGGGGAACTCTGGATAAGAAAAACTTGTTTTCTATTAAAAGTACATTAAAAGTTATATATATGTGTTCTGCCACACTGGTAGCTGATAGAAATCCAGAGGAAAAGATGGCCTCTGTGCCAATTCACATTGTCTCCTACTCTCTCTGTTTTCCCACCTTAGGAGACAAATCTTCCATGCCTCTGTCTCACATTGTGTGTGATTGCTGATGATACAGACAGGGTGCAGGGCGCGATCTCACAGGAGGCTTGGCTGGATAACCCTAGCCCCTGAATGATCCACCATCTCTGTCCGGCCGGAAGCAGGTGCAGCACTAATTTTACTGATTGTAATGGGTGTAACCTGACAGACCTCCTGCTTCCTGGGTTTTCAAGCAGATGTCAGGACAGGATGGTAAAGGAGGACGGGGATGTCTGCAGATACAGTGCAGCTCCCTGCCTGCCATCTACCTCCCCCTAACCTATATACCTGCTGCCTGCCTGCCATATACCTCCCCCTAACCTATATACCTGCTCCCTGCCTGCCATATACCTCCCCCTAACCTATATACCTTCTGCCTGCCTGCCATATACCTCCCCCTAACCTATATACCTGCTCCCTGCCTGCCATATACCTCCCCCTAACCTATATACCTGCTCCCTGCCTGCCATATACCTCCCCCTAACCTATATACCTTCTGCCTGCCTGCCATACACCTCCCCCTGACCTATATACCTGCTCCCTGCCTGCCATATACCTCCCCCTAACCTATATACCTTCTGCCTGCCTGCCATACACCTTCCCCTGACCTATATACCTGCTCCCTGCCTGGCATATACCTCCCCCTAACCTATATACCTGCTCCCTACCTGCCATATACCTCCCCCTAACCTATATACCTTCTGCCTGCCTGCCATACACCTCCCCCTAACCTATATACCTGCTCCCTACCTGCCATATACCTCCCCCTAACCTATATACCTGCTCCCTACCTGCCATATACCTCCCCCTAACCTATATACCTGCTCCCTACCTGCCATATACCTCCCCCTAACCTATATACCTTCTCCCTGCCTGCCATATACCTCCCCCAACCTATATACCTTCTGCCTGCCATATACCTCCCCCTAACCTATATACCTGCTGCCTGCCTGCCATATGCCTCCCCCTAACCTATATACCTGCTCCCTGCCTGCCATTTACCTCCCCCTAACCTATATACCTGCTCCCTACCTGCCATATACCTCCCCCTAACCTATATACATGCTCCCTACCTGCCATATATCTCCCCCTAACCTGTATACCTGCTCCCTGCCTGCCATATATCTCCCCCTAACCTATATACCTGCTGCCTGCCTGCCATTCACCTCCCCCTGACCTATATACCTTCTCCCTGCCTGCCATATACCTCCCCCAACCTATATACCTTCTGCCTGCCATATACCTCCCCCTAACCTATATACCTTCTGCCTGCCTGCCATATACCTCACCCTAACCTATATACCTGCTCCCTGCCTGCCATATACCTCCCCCTCACCTATATACCTGCTCCCTGCCTGCCATACACCTCCCCCAACCTACATACCTGCTCCCTGCCTGCTATATACCTCACTCTAACCTATATACCTGCTGCCTGCCATATACCTCCCCCTAACCTATATACCTGCTCCCTACCTGCCATATACCTCTCCCTAACCTATATACCTGCTCCCTGTCTGCCATATATCTCCCCCTAACCTATATACCTGCTGCCTGCCTGCCATATGCCTCCCCCTAACCTATATACCTGCTCCCTGCCTGCCATTTACCTCCCCCTAACCTATATACCTGCTCCCTACCTGCCATATACCTCCCCCTAACCTATATACATGCTCCCTACCTGCCATATACCTCCCCCTAACCTATATACCTGCTCTCTGTCTGCCATATATCTCCCCTTAACCTGTATACCTGCTCCCTGCCTGCCATATACCTCCCCCTAACCTATATACCTGCTCCCTGCCTGCCATTCACCTCCCCCTGACCTATATACCTGCTCCCTGCCTGCCATATACCTCCCCCTAACCTATATACCTGCTCCCTGCCTGCCATATACCTCACCCTAACCTATATACCTGCTCCCTGCCTGCCATATACCTCCCCCTAACCTATATACCTGCTCCCTGCCTGCCATATACCTCCCTCTAACCTATATACCTGCTCCCTGCCTGCCATATACCTCCCCTAACCTATATACCTGTTCTCCCTGCCTGCCATATACCTCCCCTCACCTATATTATATATACCTGCTCCCTGCCTGCCATATACCTCCCCCAACCTACATACCTGCTCCCTGCCTGCCATATACCTCCCCCTAACCTATATACCTGCTCCCTGCCTGCCATATACCTCCCCCTCACCTATATACCTGCTCCCTGCCTGCCATATACCTCCCCTAACCTATATACCTGCTCCCTGCCTGCCATATATCTCCCCCTAACCTATATACCTGCTTCCTGCCTACCATATACCGCCACCTAACCTATATACCTTCTCCCTGTCTGCCATATACCTCCCCCTCACCTATATACCTGCTCCTTGCCTGCCCAATACATCAGCCTCACCTATATACCTGCTCCCTGACTGCCCAATACGTCTCCCTCACCTACTGTATATACCTGCTCCCTGCCTACAGAATACATCACCCTCACCTATATACCTGCTCCCTGCCTACAGAATACATCACACTCACCTATATACCTGCTCCCTGGCTACAGAATACATCACCCTCACCTATATACCTGTTCCCTGTCTGCCCAATACATCTCCTCGCCTATATACCTGCTCCATGCCTACAGAATACATCTCCCTCACCTATATACCTGCTTCCTGCCTGCCCAATACATCTCCTCACCTATATACCTGCTCCCTGCCCACAGAATACATCTCCATCACCTATATACCTGCTCCCTGCCCACAGAATACATCTTCTCACCTATATACCTGCTCCCTGCCTACAGAATACATCTCCTTACCTATATACCTGTTCCCTGTCTGCCCAATACATCTCCTCACCTATATACCTGTTCCCTGTCTGCCCTATATACCTGCCCTGTCTGTGTGTATGGGCCTTGACATGGGGAAAACTGATCTCCCTGCTATGGCCCACCAACCTTTCCTCCCACATCCCTTCACCCTCCACCTTTAAACATATCCCCCCCCCCCTATAATAATACACTTCACACCTGTTTCTTTTGAAAAATATGGCCATAGCAGCCAACGTTTATTAACATAAATAACATGAAACATACACTCACCGGCCACTTTATTAGGTACACCATGCTAGTAACGGGTTGGACCCCCTTTTGCCTTCAGAACTGCCTCAATTCTTCGTGGCATAGATTCAACAAGGTGCTGGAAGCTTCCTCAGAGATTTTGGTCCATATTGACATGATGGCATCACACAGTTGCCGCAGATTTGTCGGCTGCACATCCATGATGCGAATCTCCCGTTCCACCACATCCCAAAGATGCTCTATTGGATTGAGATCTGGTGACTGTGGAGGCCATTTGAGTACAGTGAACTCATTGTCATGTTCAAGAAACCAGTCTGAGATGATTCTAGCTTTATGACATGGCGATTATCCTGCTGAAAGTAGCCATCAGATGTTGGGTGCATTGTGGTCATAAAGGGATGGACATGGTCAGCAACAATACTCAGGTAGGCTGTGGCGTTGCAACGATGCTCAATTGGTACTAAGGGGCCCAAAGAGTGCCAAGAAAATATTCCCCACACCATGACACCACCACCACCAGCCTGAACCGTTGATACAAGGTAGGATGGATCCATGCTTTCATGTTGTTGACGCCAAATGACCCTACCATCCGAATGTTGCAGCAGAAATCGAGACTCATCAGACCAGGCAACGTTTTTCCAATCTTCTATTGTCCAATTTCGATGAGCTTGTGCAAATTGTAGCCTCAGTTTCCTGTTCTTAGCTGAAAGGAGTGGCACCCGGTGTGGTCTTCTGCTGCTGTAGCCCATCTGCCTCAAAGTTGGACGTACTGTGCGTTCAGAGATGCTCTTCTGCCTACCTTGGTTGTAACGGTTGGCTATTTGAGTCACTGTTGCCTTTCTATCAGCTCGAACCAGTCTGCCCATTCTCCTCTGACCTCTGGCATCAACAAGGCATTTCCGCCCACAGAACTGCCGCTCACTGGATGTTTTTTCTTTTTCGGACCATTCTCTGTAAACCCTAGAGATGGTTGTGCATGAAAATCCCAGTAGATCAGCAGTTTCTGAAATACTCAGACCAGCCCTTCTGGCACCAACAACCATGCCACGTTCAAAAGCACTCAAATCACCTTTCTTCCCCATACTGATGCTCGGTTTGAACTGCAGGAAATTGTCTTGACCATGTCTACATGCCTAAATGCATTGAGTTGCCGCCGTGTGATTGGCTGATTAGAAATTAAGTGGTATCGTGCAGTTGGACAGGTGTACCTAATAAAGTGGCCGGTGAGTGTATAAACACTCCAATATAAACATATCAAAATAAATAGCCATTAATATGCTATCTAACATTATCCCGAACCGGAAGGAGGAGGGGGTCCTTGAGGCTAAAATAACAAAAGTTATATTACCATTCCTATGCTCCCCGCCCCCAGTCGGTTACCCCAGGCTCAGGAGCCCTCCGTGCATCCATCACTACTGGCCGATTACTTACCCAAAGCCACCACCTACTCCCTGGGACACCACCCAGACAGTAGCCCATACCCCTCACCATTCTCCAGTGAGCCACCAGTTAAAGTAGAGTGCATTTCTTATTAGGTGCCCCCTCGATTAATAGCAACCAACCCCAAGGATCCCCTACCCCGCCTACCGCTGCCATGACAACAGAAACAACCCGCCCAACCCCCCAAACGAGTGACAAAAACATCCCGTAAAAAAACCTCAGGGGAGGGAGGGTGGGACTCTCTGGCTGCCGCTCCACGTGTGGCTGCCCGTGCTTGATAGAGGAGGGGTTTTATATCCCCCTCCCCTATTCTCCACCCCCTGCTCCTCTTCCCGCCTTGCTAACCCCTACCACCACTCCTTAACCCCTTCCCGACAGTTTCCCTGTCATGCCGGCCTACCTTCAACTTCGTCTGCGTCCGGCCTTTCTTTAAAGCAGATGGGTAGCAGTATAATTAGGTTATTGGGGGCCCAAGCACATTTTTTGCATAGGGGCCTGCTGCAGTCTAGGTCCGCCCCTGATGAGTGTGTTTGTATCTCTCCATTCTGTGTAGGTATACAGCAGTGTATTATATACTTATTATCCTCCTGTATGAGTGTGTGTATCTCTCTCTCCATTGTGTGTAGGTGATGTATGTCTTATGTGAATGTTAAAGAGGACCTGTCACCCCCTGTGCCGGGGTGACAGGCTCCCGACCCCCCGTTACAGCCCCCTATACTCACCTTATCCCGCCAGGTCCTGCTTCCTGATCCGGTTGGGACACGGAGACATGAGCGCCCGAAGCCCAGCACGCTCACAGGAAAGTCCGATGCCCATAGAGAATGACGAAGCATCAGACTCACCATTCATTCTCTATGAGTGTCGGACTCTCCTGTCAGTGCGCGCGCCGGGCATCGGGCGCTCATATCTCCGTTACCCGGCGGGATCAGGTGAGTATAGGGGGCTCTAACGGGGGGTCAGGAGCCTGTCATCCCGGCACGGGGGGGGTGACAGGTCTCCTTTAAATGTATGTCTAAGGGTGTGGGTGGGGTTAGGGGCGTGTCTTTCAGTTTGGTTAGGGCGTGTCAATGTCCCCCTTTCCTCTGAACCAAAGTTGGGAGGTATGTGTGTGGTAATATCAGGACTATAGTTCCCAGCATGGTTTGTGGGGTAATATACAGGACTATAGTTCCCAGCATGGTTTGTGGGGTAATATACAGGACTATAGTTCCCAGCATGGTTTGTGGGGTAATATACAGGACTACAGCTCCCTGCATGGTGTGTGTGTGTGGTAATATACAGGACTACATCTCCCTGCATGGTGTGTGTGGTAATATACAGGACTACATCTCCCAGCATGGTGTGTGTGGGGTAATATACAGGACCACATCTCCCAGCATGGTGTGTGTGGGGTAATATACAGGACTACAACTCCCAGCATAGTGTGTGTGGTAATATGCAGGACTACATCTCCCAGCATGGTGTGTGGGGTAATATACAGGACTATAGTTCCCAGCATGGTGTGTGTGGGGTAATATACAGGACTATAGTTCCCAGCATGGTGTGTGTGGGGTAATATGCAGGACTACATCTCCCAGCATGATGTGTGTGGTAATATGCAGGACTACATCTCCCAGCATGGTGTGTGTGGAGTAATATACAGGACTACATCTCCCAGCATGGTGTGTGGTAATATGCAGGACTACATCTCCCAGCATGGTGTATGTGGTAATATACAGGACTACATCTCCCAGCATGGTGTATGTGGTAATATACAGGACTACATCTCCCAGCATGGTGTATGTGGTAATATACAGGACTACATCTCCCAGCATGGTGTGTGTGGGGTAATATACAGGACTACAACTCCCAGCATGGTGTGTGGGGTAATATACAGGACTACATCCCCCAGCATGGTGTGTGGGGTAATATACAGGACTACATCTCCCAGCATGGTGTGTGGTAATATAAAGGACTACATCCCCCAGCATTAAGGGTGTGGTAACGTAAAGGACTATATCTGTCAGCATGGTGTGTATGGTAATATAAAGGACTACATCTCCCAGCATGGTGTGTGTGGTAATATGAAGGACTACCTCTCCCAGCATGGTGTGTGGTAATATGCAGGACTACATCTCCCAGCATGATGTGTGGTAATATGCAGGACTACCTCGCCCAGCATGGTGTGTGGTAATATACAGGACTACATCTCCCAGCATGGTTTGTGTGGGGTAATATAGAGGACTACAACTCCCAGCATGGTGTATGGTTATATGTAGGACTACATCCCCCAACATGGTGTGTGTGGCAATATACAGGACTACATCCCCCAACATGGTGTGTGTGGTAATATACAGGACTACATCTCCCAGCATGGTGGGTGGTAATATACAGGACTACATCTTCCATCATGCTGTGTGGTAATATGCAGGACTACATCTCCCAGCATGATGTATGGTAATATGCAGGACTACCTCACATAATGGGAGTTGTAGTTCTGCAACAGATTAGAGAATGACACATGGCATGAGGGGGAGACAGTGACACAGTACACAATGGGAAGAAGGGGGCACGGTACACGGGGGGAGACAATAGTAAGGTACACGAGGGGGACGCAGTGGCAGGGTACACGAGGGGGACGCAGCGGCAGGGTACACGAGGGGGACGCAGCGGCAGGGTACACGAGGGGGACGCAGCGGCAGGGTACACGAGGGGGACGCAGCGGCAGGGTACACGAGGGGGACGCAGCGGCAGGGTACACGAGGGGGACGCAGCGGCAGGGTACACGAGGGGGACGCAGCGGCAGGGTACACGAGGGGGACGCAGTGGCAGGGTACACTAGGGGGACGTAGTGGCAGGGTACACGAGGGGGACGCAGCGGCAGGGTACACGAGGGGGACGCAGCGGCAGGGCATACGAGAGGGAGCCAGTGGCACAGTGGGTACTTGTGATGCATGTTGGCATACTAACTAGACCATATTAAGAACATTTTTTTTTTCTCATCAAGAAATCCTGATTTCCTGATGTTTCCTGAAGGTAAAAAGTATTACTGTCAGGAAATCCTGAAGCTTTTCTGACAGTAAAAACTGACACGGACGAGTGAATGGGGCCTAACACCTGGCGACGGAGAGGAGCAAACGAGGGCTGTCAGCGCTCATTTGCTCCTCATTCCCCGCTTGCTGCTGGCACTATTACACGCATCGTCAACGAGCGGGTGAGTACAGGGGAGGCCGCAGGGAGCTGCGGGGGGGCTGCCCGGGTGATCGCTAGATTGTCTGGGCAGAACATAGCAGACAGCAGCGGTCTTCTGCCGCCACTCCTTTTCCACGACGAGATGGCCACAGATGACTGCTATCTAAGTCATTTGTCTTTCAACATGTTTAAAGACAAACGACTGCAATGATTAGCCAACATCGTTCATGTCGGCTGATCGGTATCTTCTATCACACAAGATGATTATCGGCCAAATAATCGTTTCGTGTAATAGGGCCTTTAGTTAACAGTGTCAACAGTTTGGAATGTGAATTACAGATAACATATAAGTATAGTAAGTAATAGAACCTATATATACCAATAAGTATCTATTAATTGTTTTACTTACAAATAACTGGTCCAATTGCTTGATAGAGGGGAGACCTCCAATCGCACTACCTACATTTGAATTCATCTTCACCCTGTTTTCTATGAAGCTGATGTTAGAGGAGCATAACTATATATATATATATATATATATATATATATATATATATATATATGTATATATATATATATATATATATATATATATATATATAAAAGTGACATGTAATCCCTTCTTTGTGGGTGGAATTCACCATGATTTGAATGAATTTTTAATCTCTCACGCCAAGGATGATTTATTTTTGTGTAAACATGTGGCCTAGATTTATTACAGCTGGCATGACCAGTACATGTGATTTACCTGGTATGGTTACTCAGATTCTCATAGCACCCAAAACTACTAATATGCACACAGATCCTACCCAATATAAAGGTGACCCCTGTGTCACCCCCGGGGACCCCTGAGCAGACAGGGAAGTTGCTGGGGAACTACAGGAACCATACAGGTGAGTAAGGCATAGTTTATTTGGTTTTAATAGTGGTATAATTATGGAGGGGCAGAAGGATGAAGAGGTAGTACTATGATGATGGAGGGGCAGGAAGATGAAGGGGGTAGTAGTATGATGATGGAGGGGCAGGAAGATAAAGGGGGTATAAGTATGATGATGAAGGAGGATGAAGGGGTAGTAGTATGATGCAGGGGAGAAGGATGAAGGGTTAGTAGTATGATAATGGAGGGGCAGGAGGATGAAGGGGGTAGTAGTATGATGATATGAAGTACAGCTGCATCATATGGGCACGAACTACCAGTATATACAGTCAGTCAGTAGAGTGCTATCCCTGAGCCACAGCCTGTATGCTGCTGTGAGGTAAAGTGTGTAATATACTGGGGACCTGATACTGGGGTGTTTAATATACTGGGGACCTGATACTGGGGTGTGTAATGCTCCTTTTGTGTTGTTCTAAATGTAAAATTCTAACTGGAAAATTTTTTGGGGAAAAAAAAACACCGCAAACCACACCCACAATAAGTTACACCCCTTGTCAATGCTAAAGAGTCCCTGGGAAAAAAAATCTCAAATGATGGCTACTATGCAGTTCTATGAGAACTAAGAATGGTCTTTTAGCTAAAAGAATATTTTGTAATATTTTAACTAGATAAAGAAAAAGATGTAGGCATTTACAGTATGTTACGTCCACACCCGTTCAGACCTCAATTGCAGTCCTCTGTCGGCCAAATACGGCCTATTGACAGGTTCCACCACACCCATCTGGTTTCTTCTGCTAGCCCTAACCGAGCTGCAGATGGTTTAGACTGAGTAGTAATGGACCTTTGCCTTTTTCACTGATTTTCCTTCCCTGTCAGGAACTACAGGTACCAGGACACCACTGGGGGAGGGGGGGGGAGACGGAGAACTACAGCTACCAGGACACCACTGGGGGGTAGAACTACAGCTACCAGGACACCACTGGGGGGGGGGGGGAAGAACTGCAGCTACCAAGACACCACTGGGGGGGGGGGGGGAAGAACTATATCTAACAGGACACCTCTGGGGATTTGGGGAAGGGGGTTTAACTACAGCTACCAGGACACCACTAGGGGGGGGAAAACTACAGCTACCAGGACACCACTGGGGATGGTGGGGGAAACTACAGCTACTAGGACACCACTGTGGGGAGAACTACAGCTACCAGGACACCACTGAGGGGGGGGAGCTACAGCTACCAGGACACCTCTGGGGATTTGTGGGAGGGGGTTTAACTACAGCTACCAGGACACCACTGGGGATGGGGGGTGACTACAGCTACTAGGACACCACTGGGGGGCCACAGCTACTAGGACACCACTGGCGGGGACTACAGCTACTAGGACACCACTGGTGGGGAGAACTACAGCTACCAGAACACCACTGGAGATGTGAGGGGGGACTACAGCTACCAGGACACCACTGGAGACAGGGGGGGGGGGGGCTAACTTCAGCTACCAGGACACCACTGGGCATTTGGGGGAGGGGGTTCAACTATAGATACCAGGGCATCACTAAGGGTTGACTACTATGCTAGGGGC
This sequence comes from Dendropsophus ebraccatus, assembly GCF_027789765.1. Taxonomy (NCBI): domain Eukaryota; kingdom Metazoa; phylum Chordata; class Amphibia; order Anura; family Hylidae; genus Dendropsophus; species Dendropsophus ebraccatus. The sequence goes on along the minus strand of NC_091465.1, from coordinate 72,772,947 downwards.
ATTAGGGGGCACATTACTTTTCCTTGCCCCAGGTGCTGCTAAACCATACCCAGCACTTCTGTGCACTTTTGTGCCCACATTAAGTGTGGGCACAGCAGGAGACATTATTACTATATGGGGGCACAGCAGGAGATATTATTACTATATTGAAGCACAGCAGGAGACATTATTACTATATGGGGGCACAGCAGGAGACATTATTACTATATTGAAGCACAGCAGGAGACATTATTACTATATGGAGGCACAGCAGGAGACATTATTACTATATGGGGCACAGCAGGAGACATTATTACTATATGGGGGCACAGCAGGAGACATTATTACTATATGGGGCACAGCAGGAGGCATTATTACTATGGTGGGTACAGCAGGAGACATTATTTCTATATGGAGGGCACAGCAGGAGACATTTTTACTATATGGAGGCACAGCAGGAGACATTACTATATGGGCACAGCAGGAGACATTATGAAGGGCACAGCAGGAGACATTATTACTATATGGAGGGCACAGCAGGAGACATTAATACTATATGGAGGGACAGCAGGAGACATTAATACTATATGGAGGGACAGCAGGAGACATTAATACTATATGGAGAGCACAGCAGCAAGGGACATTATTACTATATGGGCCGATAATCGTCCCGTGGCTGACTGTTGCAGTCGTTTGTTTTTCAACATGTTGAAAAACAAACGAATCAAATAGCAGCGATCTGCTGCTGTCGCTCCGTGAAACAGGAGCGTCGTCAGCAGACGCTGCTATATGCTATGGGCTGCCCGGACGATCTAGCGAACACCCAGGCAGCCCCCCCGAAGCTCCCCATGGCTGCCCCCCCCCCACGGACTCACCCGCCCACTGCCGACGTGTGGAATAGCGGTGGCAGTGAGCGGGAAATGAGGAGCAAACGAGCGCTGACAGTGCTCGTTTGCTCCTCCAGTCAGCCTGTATAATAGGGGTTTAAGTTCTAATAAAAACCAGATTTTATTCAAGCTGCAGCTGCTGAGTGCCGTTCTTTGCCTTTTATACTTTGGTTGTTGTTACTGCTTTCAGATTGATCACCGCATATGCTGCTGGATACATGGTGTAAACAGGTACACCTGTAATATGATTGCGAGTGAGAGCAATGCCGCCTGCTATACCTCTATTTTACTGTTATACTGTATGTGCACACACAGTTAAACTTTAGTGGATGGATGCCATTTCATGGCAAGTAATGGCTGTTATTTGCCATGACCATCCACTAAAGTTTTATGGTGTTTCCCATTGTTATACCTGATGAGCGAACCGAACCATAACGAACCAGATTCGTTACAAACTTTGCAAAAAGTTCATAACGAATGTAATAAAATAACAATAACAAATAAAATCACAGAATAGACCAGGATACAAGGGATTATTACTCCTATACTCCATTGTATCCTGGTATTTTTGTGTATATAAAGATGTGTGACATCACTCCTGTTTGGGTGAGCCTTAAGTTAGTCTCCTCAGATATACATGATATACATGGGTGCTGCCTAATTAAAAATATAATGTGACAGCTGTCTGTGAGTAATAACCAAGACACATGAAAGCGACTTCAGTGTTCAAGCTGATCTACTTTATTAAAGCTTAAAAAAAAAAAAAAATAGGAGAACCCCGTTTAGCAGCATCAGCTTTGGAGCGGCCTGTCGGAACTGATGGACCGCTCAGCCAATCCCTGGCTGCGGCGGTCCCGGCCAGGGATTGGCTGAGAGGTCTGTAAGCTTAGACAGGCCGCTCCGAAGCTGATGCTGCTGAGCGGGACCGGAAGAAAAAGACCTACAGCCTGGTGAGGTAAAGTATCATATTTTCAAATCGTCGATCGCCCGCCGCTCACCGTTATTTCACATAGCGATGCGCGGCTGGTGACTGATGATTTTAGGTTTGAACCTAAATGAACGGCTAATTGTTATCTCTGTTCCACAGAGCGATAATCGGCCGAATGGGGACAATTCAGCCGATTATAGCTCTGTGGAATAGGCCCCTTAGCCTTGGTCTATACTCACTGCATGCTTGAATATTGCTATTGTTGCACAGCGTTTCATAATTTATTTCACTTTGCATTTTGATTTCTACATGGGTACTTATTTATGCACTGCCATCACCTTGATCATTTGTATCTTACTTTGTACTAGAGATGAGCGAATCAGCTGAAAATTCATTTTGTTATGTTTGTGAATATTGGGTCGGTTTCGATAAAATTCGCCAATTGAATACAAGGAAATTTTTTTAAAACAGCCAAACTTAAGTAGTTACGATAGTGGAACTATTACATTGCAGCTATTTTTTTTATACAGATGTTGTTGTTACAGTGTCTAAAATTGGAAAATTACAATTTATAAATAAATGTCAGCCAGTCAATCATTAAGTTTCCGCCATGGACAGCAGTGGACATTGGTGGAACAGTGGCATAAAATATATAAACTTTCTAAATAACCACTTAACATGTTCCAATCCCCCTTCAAGTACCCTTTCACCTCCCCTTGTGTGGCACCCTATGAATCCTGTTAGTGGCACAAATATAAGGGCCAATTTAATTTTTATTTCAATTTTTTTAATTTTGATTTTAATGTAGACGTAGAGTGACCCAGCGTGAGCTGCGGTCTTTTAATGGTTCATTAGATAATATTATCGTTCACATCCTTCAGGTATGACTCAGGGGTAGTGGCGATCCCAACAGGTTTGGATGAAGGTTACAGCTCCCAGTAAGACCAAGTGGTCAGCAAGAGAGCTTCTGTCAAGCCTAGCATTCCCCCCAGAATCTCAGCCTCTCTACCCTGAAGATCTTTTGGAGGATTGTCAGGACGGTCAGCATTACAAGGCAGCACTGAGACCTGAGACTCCACTGGTTAATTGGCCACAACGCAAGGGAGGGTAAGCCTATAACAAAAGTACAGGATCATACTGCATGCCACTGGAGGAAGACAGCATAGTAGAGGATAATTTTGGTCCAGGCTACAATGATGATGTTGAAGAACCTACGAGGAATCTCAGGACCACCACAGATCCTGTCTCTGGTATGCGGCTCCAACAGATCCTCATCCCTAGAAAGGATGCTAAGCTCATCCTGGATGCTTACTATTACCAATCCGGCCACCCAGGGGCGGTCTTGGCATTTCTGGGGCCCCAAGCGAAGTTATGTCTGCCCCCCCCCCCTCGACACGCATTCCAAAACAATAGACCGCTGTGTGTTGCCCCGGTAGTATATACCCCTTGTGTGCTACCGCCAGTAATATATACTCCTTGTGTGCTGCCCCCAATAGTATATACCCCTTGTGTCCTGCCCCCAGTAGTATATACCCCTTGTTTGCTTCCCCCAGTAGTATATAGACCCCTGTGTGTTCGTTCCCCCAGTTATATATAGCCCCCCCATGTGCTCCCCCAGAAGTATATAGACCTCCTGTGTGCTGCCCCAGTTGTATATAGACCCCCCTGTGTGCTGCCCCCAGTTGTATATACCCCCTGTGTGCTCCCCCACTGTATATAGGTCCCCTGTGTGCTCCCTCAGGGGTATTAAGCCCCACTGTGTGCTCCCCCACTTGGATATAGACCTCCTGTGTGCTCCCCCACTTGGATATAGACCCCTGTGTGCCCCTCCAGTAGTATATAAACCCCCTGTGTGGTTCCCCCAGTAGTATATAGACCCCCTGTGTGCCCCACCAGTATTATATAGACCCCTTGTGTGCTGCCCCAGTTGTATACAGACAACTGTGTGCTCACCCAGTTATATATAGACCACCTGTGTGCCTCACAAGTAGTATATAGACCCCCTGTATGTTCCCCCAGTAGTATATAGACCCCCTGTGTGCCCCACCGGTAGTATATAGACCCCTGTGTGCTCCCCCAGTAGTATATAGCCCCCCTGTGTGCTTTCCCACTTGGATATAGACCTCCTGTGTGCTCTCCAAGTTATATATAGACCCCATTCTGCTGCCCCAAGTAGTATATAGACTCCCTGTGTGCTGCCCCAGTAGTATATAGACTCCTCTGTGAATCCCCAGTAATCTATAGCCCTCCTGTGTGCTCCCCCTGTTATATAGCCCCCATGTGTACTCCCCCCATTTATATAGACCCCCGATGTGCGCTCCCCCAGTTAAACAGACCCCTGTGTGCTCCCCCTCCCATATAGTATATAACACAATAAAACAAACACTTATACTCACCTGGGTCCGGGCGTCTCCTCTTCTCTTCACTCTTGTGGCTGCAGGAAGGGTTTTCCCTGCGATCACAAGAGGCCACACTCCCCTTGTCCTGGCGCCTATCCAGTGATGTCACTAGAGCGCCGGCACCACAAGGACAAAGCTGCCACTTGTGACCGCAGGGAAAACACTTCCTGCGGCCACAAGAGTGACTGACAGGAAGGGAGCCAATGTCTCCCGACCTGTCAGTGCTGCTGCATGTAACTATGAGCGCTCATTACGAGTGCTCATAGTTACAGTTCAGATGGCAGCAGTGAGCGAGGCAGCGGCCCTGTCCAGCGGTCTTGAGCACAAGAGCGGGGCGTGAGGGCCCCCCTGGATGTTGGGGGCCCCAAGCGATCGCTTGGGGTGCTTGGTGCCAAAGACCGCCACTGCGGCCACCTCAGAGTCCACAAGACACAGGCGACTGTCCGAAGAAGATTCTACTGGGTTGGAATGCAGGCTGACATTGAGAGCTGGTGTCAAAGCTGCCCTGTGTGCAACTTAGGCCAAGATTGGCAAGAAGGATGGCGGTGCACCTCTGCATCAGATTCGTACTTCCTGGCCAAACGAGCTTGTGCACCTTAAAGGAGAAGTCTGGCCAAAACTATTTTTTAATATGTTATTACTTACGGAAAGTTAGACAAATTTCTAATGTACATTAATTATGGGAAATGCACATATAGGGCTATCTCCCTTAATTTAGTAGATCAGGGAGACTTTAGATTCTCTAAAAAAAGATGTCACAAACCGGGGGTGTAATTACAATGGATCCCCAGCAGGGGAGCACTATATTTAGAAGTCAATGGGAGGCATTTATTAAGTCCGGCGTTTTTTACGCCGGACTTAAAAATGCCCCCGCAGCTCCGGCGGTACGGGGATTTATGTAGAGGCGGACTGCCTGTACATAAATCCTGTGCGCGCCGCCGAAAACCTACGCCAGCTGAGGACTGGAGTAGGTTTTCGGCGTACATTTGGGCGGAACGGATGATAAATCGCGCGGACTCTGAGTCCGCGCCCTCCGTTCCGCCCACTTCCCGCCTACTTTCCGCCCCCTGGCGTACTCGGCGGAAAGTGCCGATTTGCGATTATTTTATTCGCAAATCGGCCATTTGCGTATAAAATACGCAAATCGGCACTTTCCGCCAAAAATCATCCGTCCGCCGGATGATAAATGTGGCCCAATGAGTACCATTGACCTCTATATATAATGTGCCCCTGCTGGACACTCCAGTGTAATTACAATGGATGCGTATGTAAATGTAATACAGTATACAGTGTTTTTGATTGAATACATTTATGGAATACTTTGGGGAGCAAGTGTCCTTGCTCCCCAAAGTATTCCATAAATGTAATCAATCAGTACATAACAGTAACCCGCACCCGCCCGCCGAACCACCGCCACTGCCAAACACCTGCCGCTCTGGACCAGACTCAACTACTACTCTCATGGTGATGGGAGAGTAGTAGCTGGGTTATATTGCCGCCACCGCTGATGCTGCTGCTGATGGGAGCAGGGGGAGCCGCTCATCACTGTGCAGCTACCATCCCCTTCTGCTCCCCCCTCCTCCTCCGGCCAAACTTTACGCTGACTATGTGATGGCTGACTCCCCGCCCAGCCACCACTCTCCGATACACATGCCGGCTCCCGATGCTTCCTGGTGTCCCCGGCCGGCAGAGCGGAGAGCGGCGCCGGGCGGGGAGTCAGCCATCACATAGTCAGTGTCAAGTTTGGCCGGAGGAGGAGGGGGGAGCAGAAGGGGATGGTAGCTGCACAGTGATGAGCGTCTCCCCCTGCACCTATCAGCAGCAGCGATATAACCCAGCTACTACTCTCCCATGACCATGAGAGTAGTAGTTGAGTCTAGTCCAGAGCGGCGGGCGTTCGGTAGCGGCGGCGGTACGGCGGGTTACTGTTATGTACTGATTGATTACAATTATGGAATACTTTGGTATTCCATAAATGTATTCAATCAAAAGCACTGTATACTGTATTACATTTACATACACATCCATTGTAATTACAATGGAGTGTCAAGCAGGGACGCACTATATATAGAAGTCAATGGTACTCATTGACTTCTATATATAGTGCGCCCCTGCTGGACACTCCATTGTAATTACACCCCCGGTTCGTGACATCATCTCTTTTTAGAAAATCTGAAGTCTCCCTGGTCTATTAAATTAAGGAAAATAGCCCTATATGTGCATTTCCTATAATTAATGTACATTAGAAATTTGTCTAACTTTCCGTAAGTAATAACATATTAAAAAATAGTTTTGGCCGGAGTTGTCCTTTAATCATGTCCCAGTCAATGACCAGACTGCAAAGACCACTGCAGTGATATTCTACCACCACTATGTGAGGCACTACGGGTGCCCAGAAGCTGTTCTTTCAGACCAAGGTCCAGTGTTTGAGTCAAAGCTCTTTCAGGAACTCTGTTGGTTCCATAAGTGTAATAAGCATACCACCCGCAGGGGAATGGTCTTTGTGAAAAGATGAATCAGGTGATCATCAATATGCTTCAAAACAGCAGCAATATTCAAGCAAGGAGAATGGCCTGAGCTTCTTGGAGACTTGGAGATTTATAACAATATGACCCACTGCTCCACTGGCTATTCACCGTGTTACCTGTTTGGGCAAAAAGGCCAATTGCCTAAGGACCATGCCTTAGGAATCCAGATGTCATTTATTTGACTCTCAGCCTCAAGTTAACTTAGTACACGAATAGAGATGAGCGAGTAGTGAAATATTCAAAAATTTGAAATTCGATTCGAGTGGACCCCGATACTCAACTATTCAATCGAATATTGAATCCCATTAAAGTCTATGGGAGAAAAATGGTCATTTATTGGAAAGCAAAATTCGACCACTTGGAGGTCCAAGTCCACAATGACATCTCTGGAAATGATGTCCAGACCTCTGGAATACAACTGGGACAGCAAGGGAAGCATGCCTGGATGCATCTAACACACCAAAGTAGAAGCATTACGCCACTATCACAGCCTTACAACAATACCCTCCAAACACAATATACCCTCTATATAAAGTAGAAAAAACACCAGTAAACCTTCTTTCCTCTACATTGACATGGTCAAATTTAAAGCAAAATAAACATTTTCATGCACCCTTTTAAATCAAGATGCCTATGACAAATACAGATGGCATAGGCAAGAGTGAAATCAAACAGCACCCACCACTAACTGTAGGTGTGTGTGTGTGTGTGTGTGTGATGTGGTCAAACACGTTCTACACAAAGGGGTGTGGTACTCATGGAAACCATATAAAAACTGAAATTGAGGCCTATCGGTGAGGTAACCCCTCTGAAAATCCAGGGAGTTACAGGAGAACTGATAATACAGTTTTCTTAAGAGACCATGGAATTTGAATGTTCACACTTTTAAATCCTTTAAAGGAGTATCTTAGAGAAGGCAAATTTGAATTGAATTTCATGGGGAAAAACCCCCCACTTCTACCGCCTCTACCAACCTGATTGATCCTGCCTGCTAAACTGTGACTTTTCACCTAAAAGGTAAATCAAAGATTGAATTCTAGTTAATTTGAAATCAAAGATTAAAAAAAAAAAAAAACACACAGCCGATAAGGTGGCCTTTACCAACCTGCTGACTTCTGTCTTTGAAACAGCTACAAAATAAAAGAAAGGCAGAGGACACCCCCAGTGCCAAGTTTTTGGCCCACACCCTGATGCAATTGTGCACGAGAGCCTAATTATTGGAGGTAAGGAAGCCAGAAGGCACCTATATGATCAATACCAATTAGTTAGACAAGTTACAGTGATTCTTCGACATACGGTATACCAACATACCGTATTTTTCGCTTTATAAGACGCACCTGATAAGATGCACCCAGGTTTTAGAGCAGGAAAAATGGGAAAAAGCTGTTCGGTGCCATACTACACAATGAAGGGAGTTTGTCTCCATTCATTGTGTTGCGGTGATGATATTTAACTGCAGCTCAGCCCCCATTTAAGTGAATAGGAACTAAACTGCAGTTACAGCTGTATATTTGTATGGGCAAAATGTTTTTTTTTCTGTAGTTCAACAGAAGTTATGGGACCTGATATATTGTGATGTGGATGGATAGCAGCTTACGGGGACCGGAAGTTCTACACAATATATCAGGTCCCAGCAAGCTGCTATCCATCCACATCACAATATATCAGGTCACAGATGTGGATGGATAGGCAGACAATCGGATCGGATGAGCGGGCGGACGGGTGAGCGGACAGGCGGGAGGACGGGTCGGATGGAGACGATTATGCCGGGCCGGTGAGGGAGAGCAGCAGCGGCTTGGGGGGGGGGGGGGGGGGCCGAGAGAAGGGTTGTTAGCAGCAGCGCCGGGGGGGGGGGGGGGGGGGGTAGCGGTTAGAGTCCACAGCGGCATGCCGGCATTTGGGCCCGGCGTGTTCGCTTTATAAGACCCAGAAGGAAAGTGCATCTTATAAAGCGGAAAATACGGTACCTTTCTGGACCATCGTAAATTGAGACCAGACTCAACATAAAATGCTATAGACAGTCAGGGTCTTTGGGACATGTAAAAACTAGATGTAAACCAATGAAACTGGTCATTTTACTGGTAAAACCCCAGTATTACTGAAATGCATGCACTGGTTGGCTGTCTAGTAGTGATTCTATACAGTACAGTGTGTTACTATATGTCCTGTGCTGCTCCTCTATGCACCAGGTGAGGGTGGCTTTATTTTATATTTCTGGGACCCTGCGTGATCTGTACAGGAGCCTTAATTATCAGCTTATTTTCCTTTAAAATTGTATTTTTCTCATTTTGGGATAACATTTTAGGGGATTCAGAACCAATTACCAGTTTTCCATTAAATTTTGGTCTCAACATAAAATGGTTTTAAAAGGGGTTATCCAGCGCTACAAAAACATGGCCACTTCTCCCCCTACTGTTGTCTCCAGTTCAGGTGCAGTTTGCAATTAAGCTCCATTTACTTCAATTGAACCGAGTTTCAAAACCTGCACCCAAACTGGAGACAACAGAAGGGGGAAGTGGCCATGTGTTGTAGTGCTGAATAACCCCTTTAACATACAATGGTTGTCCTGGAACCAATTAATATGGTATGTTGAGGAGCCACTGTATAATTAAAACTCTCAAACTTTGTTTTTGATGCCATAGAGTTGAGGCCTTTAAAAGGTTATTTTGATGCCCTTAAGGTGAGCTCTCCAAAAATGAAACACCCTCAAAACTTAATTTGTAACATATGTTGGAAAAAGATTTACAATGGACTTTGCCCTCTTTGTATATATGTTGCTCAGTGCCAGATGACCAGTTCCTGCATTATGAACAATTTAAAAGTTGCCTACTCAACTTATAAAAATGTAACTTTATGCTCTTAACTGTCTTATATGCTAACTTATGCTTTCCCCTAGAGTTACACTTGGGACAGCTTTCTCCAAGAGTGCGTGTGAGCGTTAACATAGGTAGTTTCCCAAGCAGTTTCCCAAGCTTTATACCACCCAGATAAAAGTAACCCTCTCAGGTTACACATAATACTGTTAACTGTGGTTTTCAGTCCAGACACTTGTCTCCCCCCCCCCCCCCCCCCCCCCCCCAGCTCCTTTGCAGTTTAGTCTAGTTCTAGACAGGAAAGACAGCACCTGTTCTTCCCCAGAGAGACAACTGCAGGTATGCGCTGCTAGACAACTGGGAAAGCTTTGGGAAGAGCCTCAGCAGTCACCCTCAAAAGAAAGGAAGAGGGACTGATTCCCAGTAAAGCTAGTTAGGCCTTTTTTCCCCCAGGAGTAGCACTAAAAGTTTAACACCCTGAACAGTGATGAACATCACATTTTTTTTTTAAGTAGAAATGTAAGCAGCACGATGATCACTAGTTAGCCTAGTTGCAGTACATATGACTCCAGTATTGTGCTACTACACCTGATTGGGTAGGGTTGATCCCATTACATTTCAGCATTTTTTAATAGAACACAAAGAGATTGTTAATAAGTTTTATTCTGCCATCAAGTACAATGTATGCCACAGCTCATAGGAGGCTCCTTTTAGCACTTATGCTGACAAAAAAGTTTCATAAAAGGTCTCCTATGAATAAAATGTACAGTAAGTGTAAGGTTACCAACATGGCTCAGGGTAGTCAGTCTTGGGATTGTATTAAGATCTGGAGGCAGTGGTGTGTCTGGTTAAAGTTCTTTATGGACCAATTCTTGTACAGATTTAGAACTGGATACAAGTCACCGCGACATCTCCTCCAACCTCAACCATGTCAACGTCGCCGAAACTCAGGCGATGGGTGTAGTCGAATACTTTTGTTCCGTTAATATAAACCTCAAAGGAGCTTCCTTCATTTCTGATTGACATCTGAAAGGAAAAAGATTGGATTAAAAATTCATAGAGAAGGAAAGCAATAGAGCGGGGTGCAGCCATAGTGTACTGTGGTTTGACTCAGGGGGAATCATGTTGCACCCAGCTGAGCTGTGGGGTAATGGAAGTGATAGGGGTTAATAGTGAGAAGATTAGATCATGTGAGGAGAAGGAGCTATAGGGGTAAATAGGCTTAGGCAGAAAGTAGTATACCATTCCCACCCAGTGTGAGGTAGCAGAGTCCCACCCTTCCTTTTAGAATGTTAGGTAGAGGATGGTTGTACAGGTTGCAGGGTAGAAGAGGGCCCCTTGGAGGCAAATTGTAAGGGAAGGTGCACGAGTAAGACGTGCATCAGAATTGATAGACTGAGGCTCTCTCGGGCAATAAGCTCACAGGTTATGTGCATTAAAGGGCAGAACCTTTGTGTCGGCGAGTGCAATACGAGTTAGTGGTCACAAGTGGGGTCTCCAAGGGGACCTTCTACCTGAGCAAAATTCAGGAAGTACTTACTGATTGTTCTGATATTATGCTGATACTTATGTTACGGTCAGGTTTTATATGGTTTATACTGTTCTATGTATACATGCAGAGATGTTTTTCTACTTACTTGTGAGTTAACATGGCCGTTATGGCCTCACACCAACAGGATTCTAGAGTCTTTATTATGGGAAGGGTGAATTGACGGGAAAGCAGGGCAATGAGTTATGTTAATAGGAGGCATGCATTGCATCCTGTAGTCAGGCACATCAAGAGCCACCTTTTTTGCACAGCTGTAATTTTAAAATTTCCCCTATTGTGTCTGGACTGACCACCCCTGCCTACATCCTCTATTTCTTCTTTACAGTAGTGGGTTACAGTGTAATAACCTAAACGTGTAGGTCAGTTATGCTTGTCGATGTCTGGGATACTGGAGTTCACTGTGCGGATCCAGAGCTGTTACTTAATGTCTGTACACTATTGGTTAAAAGTGTCGTGTAAACTGACGACCTTATGTGCCATGTTGGCAACGTCTGTTTATAGCATGACATGTTTGATTTATTGTGCCAATAAAAGTTTGAGAAAAAAAAACATAAAAATTGCCCCCATACACACTGCTGGATTTCTCAAGAGGTGCACCCCAACGTAGCCAAGAATTTTCTATTTAATACGTTTTTAGCCAACTGTGTCAAAAATGTTAATTTGGTGCACATGGAGTACATGCCTACATACGTGCAATGCCACGCCTTCTCTCACATGATGCAATTTTTTTTTTTTTTTTCTTAAAGGGGTGGGGGTTCTCTTAAGAGCAGTAGTCCACAACCTATAGTTCTCATTATGCCTGGAAACCACGGAGTATGCCCAAGCTTGACTAGCTGTTAGAGATGAGCGAACCTCTAGCATGCTCGAGTCGATCCGAACCCGAACGTTCGGCATTTGATTAGCGGTGGCTGCTGAACTTGGATAAAGCCCTAAGGCTATGTGAAAAACATGGATATAGTCATTGGCTGTATCCATGTTTTCCAGACAACCTTAGAGCTTTAGCCAAGTTCAGCAGCCACCGCTAATCAAATGCCAAACAATCGGGTTCGGATGGACTCGAACCCGATTCGCTCATCTCTACCAGCTGTTGCAAAACTACAGTTCCAGAGGGTCATAAATTGCACACCACTGAAAGAGTATTGTGACTACAGACAAGACACACATCCCTCAAGCGTAGCTGCCCATTCAAAGGCTGCACACCTTGGTTTAGATTGACCCTAGCATGATCAAAATGCACTTATCTCTAGTAAAAACCAGTGGCGCCTTGGACATTTAAAATAGACTCATGATCATACTTAAAGGCACCTGATAAAGTGAGTGGGACTGAGCTGCAATACCACACACACACACACGACAACCACTTTAGCCTTATCCTTGGTTGCCCTTACCGTGAAGTTTTGCCCAGGTTGAAGCGGCATGGTTGGAGTCTCCTTTTCCTCAGGACCCCAGCTGCCATCCGTCAGAGTATTTCTTACTATTTCTCCTTCAGGAAAACGAGGATTGACATGAAGGTGGATATTCTTAGTTTTGGTGTCAACAAGATTTACATGGAACCTGAAACGGAGACAGTGACCTCAGATGTAAACATAAGACTATATCCAAGTTGTGTTAACTTTAACGTGTGTGGGCTTTCAATATCTACAGAATTATATATCCTGGCTGCTTTCTTAGAACAGTGCCACATCGTCCTTGTCAGTTCACGCATGCGCCCTGGCTCTGAACAATTCCAGCCAGAGCCTATGCCCTCAGCTGATAAGCACAGTGCGCCTGGACCGCTCTATGGTGCACGCGCAAATTGTTAGTCCAGGTTGCGCACCGCATGCATGAACTGACAAGTGTGCACAGGGCCTTTGCCGTCAACGGCGCATGCGCAGCGACAGAGGTCAGAGCCAGCCCACGATGAATATTCAGGTGAAGCTGGTAGGAGGAAGTAGTTGGGAAGTGGGACAAATTGGGGCACCATGACTCCTCTTTGACACTTGTGCCGCAAGTTATGGATCAGATTGCTGAAAAAGTACAGCAGCTACCGGAAAAAGGTAACGCACACACCTTCCTCACAATGTCAGCACCTCAGAAACAGAAAAAGGTGTTGACAGATTCCCTTTAAGGTTCAGTCACTAGCTCTGGAGAACAAGCTAAACAAGTCCTGCCTGGCCTGAAGCCAGGCACTAACTTTATTAAAGGAAGTTTAGACTTGAGGGACACTCGTGTAGCCAAATCTAGTTTTGGCTGCAGCTGTGCAGTGAAAGTGACACCTAGTGGTTGGAGTAAGGTACAGCAGCTTATTGTCCCAACTGTGACACTGACCAAAAGAAATGGGCATATTTTACTAATTGAATTACACTTTATTATTTGACATATTACAGGAGGTGTAGATGATATAACACATTTTATATCAGTGGGGATTATTCACATCATAAAACCCTATTGCACAAAAACCCATAAGTTCATTGAGAAGAACCCCCCCCCCCCCCCCATTATACTGCACTAACCCTAAAATCACCAGACTCCCTGTATTACCTTAGGCATCAGTCACAGGTCAAAATACATATACCAGGCTATAACAATTCACTACTGTTCTACACTCACCCATGGTATGTGAGCAAACAGCTCTCTACCCTAATGTACATTTTGCATATAGGATGGTTCCTCAAGGGTGCCTGAGGAAGGATCTTGTACACCCACGTGACTAGTTAGCGCCGATTCGCATACAATGCACACTATAGAATACTGCACATTACAGACCCAAAGGACAGCAAGAATCCAAAAACATACTTGTTTGCGTCATTCGGTATGGATCCCATGACAAGGAGACTTCCGGTTGGGCCAAAGTTTGCATGGAGAAGAGCTTTATAGGACATTCTCTATGGGGAACAATATGAAGCCTTTAGTGTTAGAGCAGGAAAGGAACCTCCCTCAGTATAGTCACTAAAGTAAGAAACATACCGGCTCATAAGTCATGATTGCTTCTTGTGGCTGAATATAGAGAATAAAAAAGTTACAAATGCAATAGTAGCATTATACATATAGTAGTATTATACATATAATATATCTCACTCTGCTACACACTGTCAGCCTCTCTAGCATCTAAAAAGCGAGTCTTAAATACACTATTTTACTGTAGAAGTCAGATGGTTTAGCTCACCAACGAATTTAAATTATTAAAAAAAAAATAAAAAAAAAAAAATATATATATAAACACACACCAGGGAAGGTGGGAGGGGAATGGATTTTTTACTGGAGTTTTGATCAAATGCTTAATTGAGGTCAAGTATTTCAAATAGTGTACTACTCAATTGAGTAGTACTCACTCATCTCTACTAGTAACTCATTTGGGGGTGGGAGAGTGGAGTAGGTACAGTTTAGCTTAAAGGGGAGGGAAAGACACCACATCCACATGTTATACACACACTGATCTTTTGCTTCTCAGCAACATTTAAAAGTAAAAGCAAGAAACACAACATCAGTTAGTTTACCCTCAAATCAAGTTCACTTGCCACTTAGCCTCTTGTAAGGTAGGTCCATAATCTAGATAGCACTGGGCAGAAACCCCCACAACAGCACCACCACCCTTAGGCTGCATTCCCATGTTCCTCACAGAACATGGAATGCCTGTAACAGAGTCTCTCTCTCTTCTCTCCCCTCCGGGCAGCATCTGTAAATAGATACTGTACAGATCTTCCCATCCATATCACCACACCAATCCACCCAGCTTCCCTTACTTTGTACTCTGAGACAGCAGACTGAGAAGAGCTGGGGGATTAACCCTTATGTAGTTTCCTGATAATGAGGAACACCTGGGCCAAATAGGTGGAGTGCTGAAACCAAGAAATACCAAAAAAGTGAGAGGACAGAATCCACAGGGTCGTAAAATGGACAGAAGAATAAGGGTGGGTTCACACTGAGGAATTCTCGCGGATAATATACGCGGAATTCCGCTGTCTGTCCGCGCGCCTTTCCGCCGGCTCCATAGACACCATTCTTTGGGCTGGTGTGTTCGCTATGCGCCCAAAGAAGTGAGTTTTTTTTTGGGGGGGGGGGGGGACTGATGGAAAAATGTACTGTATGCATTTGGGTGCATCCATTTTGATCCGTTTTTCCATTGACTTCCATTATAAAAAAAAAAAAAAATGTACAAAAATGTAGCTGGAAGTAATTATGGAAGTAAATGGGAAAACAGATTACAACAGATGCACACAAATGCATCCGTTTCTTCATCTTTTTTTTGTTGTTGTTGCAAAAACGGATAAAAAAATTGGATTGCAAAAAGGTTCAAAAGGAGCCTGACAGAACTCCATTAATTGTTTTGGGGTCTCTTAGGTTTTCAGTTCACTTTTTTTTTTTTTTGGGGGGGGGGGGGAGGGGTTGTAAATTTAGGTAAAATGATGGACAAGAGCAGAAAACTTGATAGATTCTATTAAAGTATTGGGGTCTGTCGGGTTCCGTTTGTGCCGTTGGTGTAGCAGTCAGTGTGGACTGAGCCATAGGTAATGTTTATACTGCATTTTGGTGCCATATTAAGGCTATGTTCACACACAGTGTTTTCGCTCAATATTTTAGTCAGTATTTTGTCCATAGGGGGGGAGGTAGTTGCAGCTCAGCCCACTCTATTGAGTGGACATATTAAATAGACTCAACTCCAAACTGATCAGGTGAGTTTCTGAGTATTTGTCTAAGGAGCCACTAGTTTTTACTAGAGATGAGTGAGCTTCAAGCACACTTGGGTACATCTGAACCAGCGTGCAGCGTTTGATTACTGGTGGCTGAAGTTGGATTCTGCCCTGAGCCTGCCTGGAGAGCATGGATACAGCCACTGGTAATGAGATGCGGCGCGCTCTGGTTTGGACCGATCAAAGTGTGCTTGCGGTTAACTCGTCTCTAGTCTTACCTCTTTACCCCCATACAGAGTTCACTGTAAGGAAGGGGGAGGGCAGTGGGCAGCTAACCTTGAGGTAGGAAGGGTATTTTTTCGTAGTCATAGAGAATAGAGAGTTTTCAGACGATACACTTGTGCAGTCTATGACTTCTGGAAGTGTAGTTTTGTAACAACTAGTCAAGCTTGGGCATTGTGAGGGTTATTGGTTGTGCACTACTGCTCTTGAGAAGGACCACCCCCTTTTTTAATTTACGTCTCACACCATGTGGGAGGGGGCACAGCATTGTATGTAGGCATGTCCTAAATGTGCACCAAACTAACACTTTTGCCAAAATTGGCCAAAAATTTCACTTTAAAAAAAGTATTCAAATATAGCCCTTGAATATGCTGGATTTATCAAGACTCATATACCTTTTGATGGATCTGGCAGCATGTACAGGGAAAATCTTAATGGTGCGTTCACACCTACAGGATCTGCAGCTGATTTTCTGCAGCAGATTTCATTTAAATAACTGAACACAGCATCAAATCTGCTGCAGATCCTGTAGGTGTGAACGCACCCTAAAAGTACATCTCGGCAAAAAAAATATTTCTTGATGCTTCTGCCACTTAATGTTCACATTCCTTTGTATATTAATCCAATCCAATTTCCTTTCAGATGTTAATCAGAAATGAAGGAAGCTCCTTTGGGGTTTATATTAATGGAACAAAAGCATTCGACTACACCCATCGCCTGAGTTTCGGTGACGTTGACATGGTTGAGGTTGGAGGAGATGTCGCTGTGACCTGTATCCAGTTCTAACTCCTACAAGAATTGGTCCCTAAGGAACTTGAACCAGACACCACAATTATTAGATCCTAATAGAAGCCCAAGACACTGAATACATATGTTGCTAACATTAGACTTTTTATTCATGGTAGACCTTTTATTAACTTTTCTTGTCAGCATAAGTGTTAAAAAGGAGCCTCCTATGAGCGGTGGCATACATTGTACTTGATGGCAGAATAAAACAAATTTATTGCCAGTCTTGTGTGTTGTCTGTAAAATCTCTGGGTAGGGGTGAGCCCATTGCATTTCAATCAGTAGGGGTAGTAGCATAATACTGGTGTCATGTACAGGGATATTAGATTGCTGGTAATATCCTTCATCAGCACATTGCTCCTCGTCCTCAGCGCTGCTACTGTGCTAACTAGTCATCCATCCTGCTGCTGAAATATTACTATAATGCAATGTCCGTTCCTCACTGTACAGGGGGTCACACTTGTTTCTGCTACTCCTGGGGAAATGGGCTGAATGTCAGAAACTTAATACACTTTCTTGAGTTTACAGAGTGTCAAACCTGTTGCCATTCCCTGAAAAGGGCAAATTTTGGGGTGCTGCTGTTTGTACTAGGCCTGTCATGGTGTGAGGTAGGTCTGGTATTGGTAGCAGTACGCCCCCAACATTTTACTACAATCCTCCCTGCCTGTCAAGTTCTGGTCCTTGCTTAATCGGCTGCACCAGGGCTGGGACAATGGCAAGAGCCTGGACATTATGGAGGGCTCTACATGGGATTTGGGGACATCTTTAATGCTGGGGCTGAGGGCGGGAAAACCTGTGTGGTAAATTACAGCTGTGGTGTTTGTACACAGCTGTGTGACTGGTTCTCATAGGTCAGTTTCTGGCCTATGGGAAGTCGTCGTTGGGGTGTCAGAACAAGTCAGAGCCCCAGTGACAGGAGGATCATTGGTCAATCCTGTCCCATGATCCTCCTGGCCTAAAGTTATTTAACATCTGGATTCCAGATGTGAGGTGCGTTCTTACCTCAGCATCTGGAGCTCACATACCTGTGCTGTAGGGCAGTTGCTCGCCCGCCCTCCCCTATTTTTGTCTTATTTGCTTTCTGTTTTTATTTCTTGTCACGGTCATTTATTAGAAGGAGGGGTAATGTTGCTCGCCTCTGGCGGGTGAATAATTCTGATTTATGGTTTAAAGGTTCAGTTTATCTACTCAGGTCTTTATAGTATTTGGTAAGTGTTGGTTTTGATGGTTAAAATTGAATTAAGTACAAAGTTTATTTATTTAATTTTATCTTTAATAAATGGCCGCGGCCTCATTTTTTTTAATTTTTTTTTTCCAATAAGTATGGTGTCGGTCTCTTATTTTTAGAAGGTAACCTAGTATGTCCGTAAAATCCCATGGGATGAGGCGGCTGCCTGCTGTTCTAGTCACTTATAATAATCTAGCTGCACAAAATCCTCTTCTCCCTTTCTGTCCCTCGCAGCTGAATCTTAGTTATATAGGTAGTACAGTTGAATCTCCCTATCACCCCCCTCCTTTTGATATACTATAAATATATATATATATATATATATATATATATATATATATATATATATATATATATATATTGATCTAAGAACTTGCCTAAGCATGTATTAAAGCCCTCCACTGTATGATATATCTATCATATCTCCTCTTACACCGTACATCACTGAGACAAAATGTAATTCTTTTAATCTTTCATTATAACTAAGATGCTCCATTCCCTTTTTAGTTTAGTTGCCACCTTTTTTGTACCTTGGACATGGGCTCAAAACTGGACAGCATACTCCAGATGAGGCCGCACCAAAGCTTTATGAAGCTGTAATATTTAGTGATGAGCGAATACTGTTCGATCGAATAGATATTCGATAGAATAGTGAGATATTCGATATTCGTACGAATATCCCGCGAATATTTGCTAAGCATTCAAATCCCCCAGCTTCCGGTTTCACCCTCCAAATGGTCAAATAGATGTTTTTCACTAATCGAATACTTGTTCCCATAGACTTTAATGGGATCGAATATTGGCACGCATATCGAATATTCGAATATCTCACTATTCGCTCATCATTAGTAATATTATATCCCTGTCCCAAGAGTCCATGCCTGTGTTACACATGACAATATCCTGCCGGCCTTAGAATCTGCATTGGTGACTGCTAAGACAATAAGATGAGTAGTCGCTTATACTGTACACACTAATCCTTCAAACTGAAAACTGGTCTTTTAAAATAACAGCAGTTATCTGCCATCAAATGGCGGACATCCCCTCAATTTCAACAGTGTGTGAACATCATCGCCTTTGTGTTTTCAATCCACTCCTGGTTTTGGTTACAAAATACTGTGTGGGAACATAGCCTTAGAATGCTCAGTATACTGACTATATCTCTGTGCACAAGCCTAAAGGAATGGCTGCACACACTGACTATCTCTAGTACACATATTTGATATTGCTGCTACATACAAACTCTGGCAATAAAGTTATATCTTGATTTAACCCACAGGTTGAAGGCAAAGAATTCGCGTTAAGAGTGCTCATTTTACTGTTTTCCCAAGAAAATGGTGAGGATATCAGCTAATATTTACCAGTAACCTAAAGTACAATGGATCACAAAAAAAATCACTTAGTAAATCATCCCAATAAAGTGAGACCGGTCAGGTTTCAAAAAATGTGCCCAGGTCCTTAAAGGGGTTGTCCAAAGAAAATCTTTTTCTTTCAAATCAACTGGTGCCAGAAAGTTATATAAATTTGTAATTTACTTTTTTTAAAAAATCTCAAGTCTTCCTGACGTATGTCCTGCAGGAAATGTTTTCTTTCATTGAGACACAGTGCTCTCTGCTGACATCTCTGGCCAAGACAGCAACTCTGTCCTCGGTTTTCTATGAATCCCTCTAGAAAAAGCTTTCCTACTCTGGACAGAGCACTGTGTCTGAATGAAAGAAAACAACACTTCCTGCATGACACTTAGTAGCTAATAAGTATAGGAAGACTTGAGATTTTTTTAATAGAAGTATATTACAAATCTATATAACTTTCTGGCACAAGTTGATTTAAAAAAAAAAATAAAAATCTCTGGACAACCCCTTTAACACCTTAACGACAGAGGGCGTGCCCACTAATAAAAAAAAATCAGATGCAGCTGTCAAAGTTTACTTATGCAGCCTGATCCCTGGTGGTCTAGTGGTGGAGATCGCCCCCCCCCCCCCCCCCCCGCTGCGGACATTGTCCCGGAGGAGCGATCTCCGTGTCTGCTGCCGGCCGGGGTCTGTGCCGTAATGGCGCTGATCCTGGCTCGGCACTCGGTTGCTTCCGAGTCGATCTATGCTGTATTACTATGTACAGCACAGATCAACGAGAGATCAGAGTGCATATACTAGAAGTCCCCCAGGGGGGCTTCTAGTATAAGTGTAAAAGAAAAAAAAAAGTGTTAAAAATTTGTAAAAAAAAAACCCCTCCCCTAATAAAATTCTGAATCACCCCCCTTTTCCCATCTTATAAATAAAATTAAATAAATAAACAAACATGTTTGGTATCGCCGCGTGCGTAATCGCCCAAACTATTAATTAACCACATTCCTGATCTCGCACGGTAAACGGCGTCAGCGCAAAAAAATCCCAAAGTGCAAATTTGCACATTTTTGGTCGCATAAAATCCAGAAAAATTGTAATAAAAAGCGATCAAAAAGTCACATATGCACAATCAAGGTACCGATAGCAAGAACACATCATGGCGCAAAAAATGACACCTCACACAGCCCCATAGACCAAAGGATAAAAGCGTTATAAGCCTGGGAATAGAGCGATTTTAAGGAACATATATTTGTTAACAATGGTTTGAATTTTTTTACAAGCCATCAGATATTATAAAAGTTATACATGTTACATATTGTTGTAATCGTAACGACTTGAGGAACATATATAACAAGTCAGTTTTACCCCAGGGCTAACTGCGCAAAAACACATACACCCTAAATAAACAAAATGTGTTTGTTTATTTTTTCAATTTTACACCACATTGAATTTGTTTCTGGTTTAGCAGTGTACTTTATGAAAAAATTCAGTCTGTCATTGCAAAGTACAATTAGTGGTGCAAACAATAAGGGCTCATGTGGGTTTCTAGGTGAAAAAATGCAAGTGCTATGGCCTTTTAAGCACAAGGAGGAAAAAACGGAAGTGTAAAAATGCAAGTTGGCTCTGTCCTTACGGGGTTAAGGCTATCATTTTGCCCAGTCCTCTTCCACTGAAAGGTGCTGCGTATAGCAGCAATACAGGTTGAGTCCTGGGGTTCATGACTCCCTGGCTATATACTGTACATTTTTATATTCAGGGCCGCTTTTGCCATGAGGCAGAATGAGAATTTAACCTCAGGCGGCAAAATGTTCCCTCTGCTGTCATTTTAGTTAAGTTTCACTTAAAGGGGTAGTGCGGCGCTAAACAATTATTCACTAAATAACACACATTACAAAGTTATACAACTTTGTAATGGATGTTATGTTAGTGAATGGCCTCCTTCCCCGTGTTTCCCCCCACCCAGCTAGACCCGGAGGTTTAGTGCTCTATACTCACCTGATCCGTGTCGACCCCCATCCGCCATCTTGCGACAGTGATGCCATCTGTCTATGGCACGGGCAGAGATGTACGCGGCCATGAGTAGAGACAATCAATGGATTCCGCGGGAACATCTCTGCATGTATTCCTCAGTCTGAACATACCGTAACACTGGATAACCCCTTTAAGTCAGGGTATGTTCACACTGAGGAATAGGCAAGTATTCAGTAAGGAATTGAAGAGGAAAGTTTTCTGTTTGAAATTCCTCACCTATTCATCTCTGGCAGAATAGGAGCAGAATTCAAGCGGAATGTTAGTGGAATTCAAGCAGAAATCAAAGCGTACATTAACTTTTATAGGATTCCTCTAGCGGAATCTGCCCAAAGAATTGACATGTCTGACATTCTTCAGGCAAAAAGCGGATCTGCGGCAGATGTGAACAAAAAAGCGGAGAGCCCATTAAAGCCATTGTACATTCACAACATTGATTTTTTGAACATTCTGAAATTCTGTGTGTATTGCTCAGTGTGAACATACCCTCAGTGTTGAACCAGCCTCACATCTAATTGCAAAAAGAAATTCTTTGGCAGCTTTTCTTGGAGGCCAGAAAAATTCCACAAAAAACAGCTGTGTACAGTATGAAGCCCCGTAAATAGAAAAAAAACCAATTCTAATCATCTGGGGTCAATTGTAACTTGGTAACTGAAAACTTATCCAATGTCAAACTCCAGTAGAATTTTTGACATCTCTGAAATCTGCTTTATGAAAAGAAATGGTCTGTTACGCACAATAAAAAATCAGGTATTCACTATAGTAAAATTAGGGAAACGGGATGGTGCACACCAAATGGTTCACAAAGCAGCTGGAGATGAGGAGTGCCACACTGCAAATAAATTTTGTGGCGGATTCGCCAACATTTCTCTCGGCCCCTTAAAATTTCATAATTTCGTTCTGAACTCCGTGTCTCCTGACCATTTGTTGTTTTTGCTCAGACCTTTTGAATTTCGTTCCCTGACCTTGCTTTCTGGATTCTGATTCTGTACTTTCTCTGCCCGGCTGTTGCTGACTTAGTTTGCCTGACCACTCCTTATTGTGTTTGTCTTGTTTTGTTTTGTGTTGCACTTATCCTAGTTTTTTATTCTCTATATTCAGCCACAAGAAGCAATCATGACTAAGTTCAGGACACGATGACGCTACCACCTGGCCTCCCAGCTGCAGTGGAAGTCTCTGCCATCTGAACTGTTTTCTGGTCTTCAAAAGCACCCCAAGCCGGACGCAAGGACGAAGTTCCCCTAACAGTAAATTTTTCACATGGGTGTTGTAATTATGAATTTTGTAAAGGTCTAATTTGTTACCTGTATATGAAGAATTAATACAGGTTAAATGTCATTTTTTGTGTAAGTACTTTTATTCATAGGATTGTTTAAGGGGGGAAGACGTCCCTTTTGACACACAACAACACCTGTGTAGCCTATACGGTGCATATTTTTTGTTTCTACATTGACTTTAATGCCTAAGGCGTTGTGCATTGCATGTGAATTGTGGTCTAGATAGAAGACTAGAATGTTGTTTAACCCCTTAAAGACAGAGACAATTTAGATTTATGCGTTTTCAGTTTTTCCTCCTTGTGCTTAAAAGGCCATAGCACTTGCATGAGCCCTTATTTTTTGCGTCACTAATTGTACTTTGCAATGACAGGCAAACTGACTTGTTATGCATGTTTCTCAAGTCGTTACGATTAAAACGATATGTAACATGTTTATTTATTTATTTATTTGTTTACTTTTATTTATAACCTGGGAAAAGGGGGGTGATTCTGACTTTTATTAGGGGAGAGGGCTTTTTATTTTTTTTACACATATACTAGAAGCCCCCCTAGGGTTATGGTTATTCCCCCTGGGGTTAGGGTTATTCCCCCCTGAGGTTAGGGTTATTCCCCCTGGGGGACTTGTAGTATATACACTCTGATCTCTCATTGAGATCTTTGCTGTATAGATATACAGCAAAGATTAATGAGATCGGCATTCGTTTGCTTTCGGCTGCTGCAGCCAATAACAAACGAGTGCCGAGCCGGGGACGGCGCCATCTTGGAGCGGTCCCCGGCCGGCTTCAGAAACGGAGATCTCTCCTCCAGGATAACGTCCCAGGGGAGCGATCTCCGCCACTAGACACCAGGGAATGGCTGTATCTGGTAATCGGATGCAGCTGTCATGTTTGACAGCTGCATCTGATTACTGTATTAGCGGGCACAGCGATCGGACCATGCCCGCTAATACCTGCGGTCCCGGGCTACAAGCTGCACCCGGGACCATCACGGTTCAGAGCGCCCCGCTCTGAACACCCTTACCGGCAATAGGGCGTAAATATACGCCCTTTGTCGTTAAGGGGTTAAAGAAATTTCAAAAATTACTGATTAAAAGGCAGAGACTTTTCATTGACAGATAGTGAGCATTGTTCCATCTTGCAATTAGCGATGTGAAAGTTGATTTTTAGTGGTGAGCGAGCATGCTCGTCCGAGCTTGGTACTTGATCGAGTATTAGGGTACTCGATGGTACTCGTTACTCGGACGAGCATCTCGCGATACTCGAGGAAATCTCATCATCTGTTTCCTGTAAGTTTGAGCGCTATTTCTCAGCCAATAAACATGCAGGAGACTCTTTGGTACATCCTGCGATCACGTGGGACCCATATATGTCGATAGCAGCAATTGGTTGGCCAGATCAGATGACCTTGCCATATAAAACTCGGCGCCGGCAGTGCTCGCTTCAGACGCATGCTGTGAGAGATCAGGGACAGAGCTGCTGCTGGTCAGGGAGAGTGTCAGTGTAGGATTTAGCCTTCCAGTAGGCAGGGTATATTCTAGCAATATAAACAAACAGACCTTTTCAGGGCTTAAAAGCTTTTATTAATACTATTACTACAGACTGCTGGCTGGGACTTGCAGTGCTGCTACCACGATTTCAGCAGCACACTGTGGTGATTGGCTGCTGGCAGAAAGGGGCCATACATTAGGTGTTGCATACAGACCCCTAAGAAGTGCTCAGTGTACTCTTTTTTGATTTTGGGGCTGGTGGTCCTGCTGTACTAGATGCTATTGCTGGGATTTGAAGTACATCCTGTATAGAACTTCACTGCTCATTGTAAAGGGTTGACAGAGAGTGTGTATCGTTCCGGCCAATACCAGATTGTACTGTACAGCCCCCCCTAAACTGGTGGGTATTACACTGTATTGCTGGTTCTTGTAGTACATCCTGCATAGAACTTCACTGCTAATTGTAAAGGGGTGACAGAGTGTGTGCATCGTTCCGGCCAATACCAGATTGTACCGTACAGCCCCACCAAACCAGTGGGTACTACAAGTATTTTTCTAGATTTCTGTATTTCATACGCAAGGCCTATCTCAGTTCCATACTGTGCAGTGTCCATAAAATGGTGAACCCCAGGGGTAAGGGTCGAGGGCGTGGGGTTTTAATTGATGTGGTTGCCGGAGGTCGTGTTTCAGGGCAGGGTGACACAGCAGCACCTGTTGAGGAGGTAGCAGTGGCACACCGCAGACATCCACTTCCTAGCTTCTTTGCCCAACTTACGGGGTCTCAAGGTAGACCGTTATTGAAACCGCAGCAGTGTGAACAGGTGATCACGTGGATAGCGGATAATGTGTCCAGTAACTTATCCACCACCCAGTCTCCCACGCAGTCCACCCACGCTACCCAAGGGAGTGGAACTCTTTCTCCATTAGCTCAGCCTCCTTCCCCACAGCCTGGCCCCTCCAGGGAAAGAAGGGATTCAGATCCACCACCACCACGCTCCCAGGAACTGTTTTCTGGACCCTTCCCTCAGTCTGAGCAACAGGAGCCGTTGATCTGTCCTGATGCTCAAACTATGCAGTCACGCAGTCAGTGGGTGATGAGAGTGGGGACTTGCAAGCGGGGTTGGAAGAGGTGTCTGGTGATGACGATGAGACCCGGTTGTCAGACAGTGAGGTTGTTGTAATGGATGTAACTCAAAGTGAGGAGGAGAGTGAGGAACTGGTGGATGAGGACGAGGTGACTGACCCGAGCTGGGTGGATAATCCTAGTGAAAACCGTGCTTCTGAGGGGGAGGCAAGTTCACCCGCAGGACCGGTTGGAAGAGGAAGAGGGGTGGGCAGAGGGAGAGGCCGGAGCAGAGCGAGTAGATCAGCAACTGTTTCACGGAGTCAAACTCCCGTGGCCAGGCCTAGATGTTCCAAAGTCTGGAGGTTTTTTTAAAGAAAGTGCGGATGACCGAAGGACTGTAGTGTGCAATGTGTGCCACGCCAGGATCAGCAGGGGAGCCACCACTACCAGCCTAACCACTACCAGCATGCGCAGGCATATGAGTGCTAAACACCCCACTCAGTGGAACCAAGGCCGTTCAGTGAGTGCAAGTCGCACCCCTGCTCCTTCCCCTGTGTCACGTGCTGGCTCTGTCAGTCCCCCCGCCCAGGCCTCAGGCACGAGGGCCTCCCGCCCTACATGCACCCCTTCACCTCCACTCTGCTCCACACCCTCCAGCAAGTTGTCCAAGCGCAGCGTTAAACTGTCCCTGCAGCAGACCTTTGAACGGAAGCGCAAATACACTGCCACTCACCCGCATGCACAAACCCTAAATGTGCACATAGGCAAACTGCTGCACTTGGAGATGCTGCCCTATCGGCTGGTAGAGACAGAGGCTTTTAGGAACCTCATGGCGCTGGCTGTCCCTCGGTACTCTGTCCCCAGCCGCCACTACTTTTCACGGTGTGCCGCCCCGGCCCTACACCAGCACGTGTCAGCTAACATCATCCATGCCCTGACCAACGTGGTCAGCGACAAGGTCCACCTAACCACGGATACGTGGACAAGTGCTGGCGGGAAGGGACACTATATTTCCCTGACGGCACATTGGGTCAACTTGGTGGAGGCTGGGACAGAGTCTGACCCTGGTTCCGCTCATATGCTGCCCACCACCGAGGATTGCGTGGCCTACCTCGGTTGCAGTCTCTCATGAGTTGTACATCTCATTCTCCTCCTCTTCTTCCTCCGCCTCTCTATTATCCTCCATGAGCACGTCGCCTCCATCTCGTAGCATCAGCAGTGCGGTGGGTAAGCGCCAACAGGCGCTGTTGAAACTGCTGAGCTTAGGCGACCAGAGGCACACAGCCCAGGAGCTGTTGCAGGGCATCACAGCGCAGTCAGACTTTTGGCTCCCGCCACGGAGCCTCTAGCCAGGCATGGTTGTGTGTGACAACGGGCAAAACCTGGTGGTGGCTCTGCAACTCGGCCGCCTCTCACATGTACCATGCCTGGCCCACATGTTCAACCTAGTGGTGCAGCGTTTTCTTAAGACCTACCCCAATTTGGCTGACTTGCTCACCAAGGTGCGGCGCATCTGTGCACATTTCCGCAAGTCAACCACGGATGCTGCCACCCTTAGGGCAGTGCAAAGGTGCTTGCAACTGCCGGCTCACAGACTGCTGTGTGACGTGCCCACGAGGTGGAATTCCACCTTCCAGATGGTAGCCAGGGTTTACCAGCAACGCAGAGCCATTGTGGAATGCCAGATGTCAACCTCGGTGCGAAGCGGTAGTCAGGTCAGTCAGCTACCTCAAATCTACAATGAGGAGTGGGCGTGGATGTCTGCTATATGTCAGGTACTGGGCCCCTTTGAGGAGTCAACACAGATGGTCATCATCAGCCTCACCATCCCGCTGCTGTGTCTGCTTCAAACCTCCCTGCTCAGCCTGAAGTCTGACACTTTGCCTTTGTCTTAGGAGACGGGTGAAGAACAGCCGCCGCTAGATAGCCAGACCACCCTGACGTCAGTTTCTCAACACCGAGTAGAGGATGAGGAGGATGAAGAAGAGGAGGAAGAGGAGCAGACTGGTGCCGCCACTGAAGAGGGTACCCATGCTCAATCCTTATTTGTTGAGTGTGTATGGCCTGAAGAGGATGAATTGGTGGAGGAGGAGGAGGAAATTGAGGCTAGTCAGGAGAGGGAGTTCTTGTGTGTTGGGACCCTGGCGCACATGGCTGACTTTATGTTAGGCTGTCTTTCCCGTGACCCTCGGGTAAAAAAAATTTTTGACAACACCGATTACTGGGTGTTCACCCTCCTGGACCTTCGGTACAAACAGAACTTGTCCACTCTCATTCCTGCCAAGGAACACAGTATGAGAGTGAATCAATATCAACAGGCCCTGATGCAGAAGCTGAAAATGTACTTCCCATCTGACACCACTAGCGCCAGAGGACGTAGTTCTGTGGGCCAAAGAGCGGGGGAGAGGAGCGGTGGAGCAGGCAGCTTGTCAAGGGGCAGGGGAACACTCTCCAAGGCCTTTGACAGTTTCATGGCACCCCAACAAGACTATGTCAACCTTCCCCAGTCTAGACAGAGTAGGGGGGAAGATGGTGAGGGAATACCTTGCTGAACATACCACTGTCCTTCCCGATCACTCTGCTACCTACAACTACTGGGTTTCAAAGCTGGATACGTGGCCCCAACTGGCCTGCTGGCCTGGTGCTGGCTTGCCCTGCGGCTAGCGTGTTGTTAGAGCGGGTCTTCAGTGCAGCTGGTGCCATCATCACTGATAAGCGCACCCGCCTGTCAACTGACAGCACTGACAGGCTGACGTTTATAAAAATGAACAAAGCCTGGATTTCACCTGAATTCAACTGTCCACCCGGGGAAAGCAGCTCAACATAAAGATTCTTGGTATCTCCTCTCCTCCTCCCCCTCCTATTCCTCCTCTTCCTTCAATTCTCAGCCAACTGCCAAGTCTTCTTCCGCCATGCAGGGTCTTGCCTAATTATTGGGAGGCTCAATTGTTTCCTCACTCACTTCTAATGGTTCTCTGTGTCCTCACTGCCATGCTCTGATGTCACACTAAGTCTGCAGAGGAGCAGGACTGGTTGCCGGGGGCCCGCTGATCGCGCCCACGACAACCAGCCAGCTGTTTTATTTTTATTTTTTTAGTCTAGCCGTGGCCGGGGCCTCACCTCCCCCGGTCGAGAGGCATCAGGTGTACCCTTGATTGGTGACTGACAGCTGGCCTAGCCAGTTAGCTGTCAGCACCCAGGTATATATCCACTAAATATCCCAGCCCCTGGACTCACTCCAATTTTTGGGAGGCTTACTTGCTTCCTCACTCACTTTTAATGGTTCTCTGTGTGCTCAATGCCATGCTATGTCTGGTATAAGTTTTTTAAGGCTCACTTGCTTCCTCACTCACTTTTAAGGGTTCTCTGTGTGCTCAATGCCATGCTGTGTCTGGCCTAATTTTTGGGAGGCTCACTTGCTTCCTTACTCACTTTTAATTATTCTCTGTGTTCTCACTGCCACGCTCTTACTCTGGGCAACCATAGAAGTCGATCTGATGCCCAAACTATGCAGCTCACGCAGTCAGTGGGTGATGACAGTGGAGACTTGCAAGCGGGGTTGGAAGAGGTGTCTGATGATGATGAGACCCGGTTGTCAGACACTGAGGTTGTTGTCATGGATATAACTCAAAGTGAGGAGGGGAGTGAGGAAATGGAGTTGACAAAAATGACATTTAGGAAACACACCGCCACAGTTAATAGTTTGTTAATGCTGTTTGTGCCATAAAGGGGAAGGTAACTATCACTTCATAGAACAATTGACGTGACTATAACTTTCATATTGACATGTCAGCCTCCTTACCCCCAACAGTGGCCAAAATAGGGCAGAGGTGGTCAGGTCGTCACTTTTTTGTTTCTGTTTGTCTATCTGGGAAGTGATGATCAGGAAGGAACAGATGACGTACTCTGCTGAGAGCCCTCTGCCCCTTCCTTTAAGCAAGTAGGGTTAGGGTTAGCACTTGGACCCTAACAAGTTTGGTGACATGTCAGAAATTTGGAAATGATGGTTACCCTTCAGTTTAATTCGTTGGGATATATACATATTGTAAGTTTGCCCAGTATGAGAAAAATCGATCTAGCTGAGCTCATGCTTGTTTGTTAGCACTAAAACCAGTTAGCACTTTGTCACATTAGTCAACTAGGGAATGGGATGTCACTATTGGTGGGTGACTATTTTCAGTTCATAATTCACATTGTAAAAGTTTAAAGTTCTGCACTTCTCACTTTTCATCGGTTGTATAGATATATTGTACTTTTTTCTTAATTTTTTTTTTCTTAAAAGGGAACTCCAGATCGAGGCAAGAAAAAAATGAAACTTCTGCTGCAGAAGTATATAGCATTATTTATTACCTATCTATCCCAGTTTTGTGGTTTTATATTTCCTGGTTGAGCAGATGTAGTCAGTACTACAGATTCCAGAATGCATTGCTATCCCTCTGTTTTAACCAGGCTGTTGCACAGAATTAGGCATAATGGTGCCATTAGGCAGCCTCAGAGGCATGCATACATGTTGCACCTGCTCTTTTCTGTCCATTTCCGTGGTGTTTCCATCAATTTGTGAGGTTGACAGGTTTTCACATGACCTTCTCATAACCTTCTCTCTACCGAACTTGAGTCTCCTGCAAAAAAACCTTGAGTCTCCCATTCAATGAGGTTAGTTACTCAAAACGAGCACTCGAGTATAGGGAAATACTTGTCTCGAGTAACGAACACCCAAGCATTTTAGTACTCGCTTATCATTGTAATTGTACCGACTTGAGGAACATCGATAACATGTCAGTTTTACCATAGGGCAAATGGTGTAAACACAAGTCCCTCCCCTAAAATTAAAACAAATTACTTTTTTTATGGAACAATTAAATCTGCCATTGCAAAGTACAATTGGTGTCCAAAATAAGGGCTCATGTGGATATGTGGGTAAAGAAAAAAAAAAAAAAAAACAAAACAAAAAACAAGTGTATGGCCTTTTAACCATTGAGGGGGGAAAAAAAAAGTGCAAAAACAAGAGGGGTTAAATTAAAGCAAGGGTCAAGGATATCCATATTCCACTTAAAACAATGATATTAGGAGATCAATAGCTGAGATATTACTTATGTGTATGTAACTTTATGGACAGCTTTAGATCCTTTTTAGTCGATCACAAGTTAATGCACATTTCTAAACTGCCTACCAGGCAGTAGAAGTTATAATCTGGTTACTATGTAACAGTGTCTTATCTGTCAATTTCCTTGCTGTCACATGTTACATATATTTGTCTAATTTAACAAAAAAAAAAAAAAAAAAAAAAAAGGGACATAATCACATAAGGCATAGAACTACGGACCCAGAAACAAAAGGAAAAGGCTCCAAGACACAGAGCCTGGCAGTGGCGTCGCTAGGCATTAAGATTCAGGTACAGAGCCCTAGACAAGAGGGCCCAAATCTTTTACCTACCGCCATGAATAGAAGCAGGGTGGGATAGTTGGTGCACACATCGCACCAGCTCCTACCTCTCATCCCAGCTTCACTTCCCTTATACACCTATGGTCTGCGGCCTTTATAAAAAGGTAGCTCTGCCATGCGCAGGCACATCTGCTTCAACAGACCTTCAATGGCTGACCTCACTTCCCAGGTGCACCAAAGAGGGGAAAGAAAAATACGCAAGCTGCTAGGGAACGACCTGAGTGCTTTTTTTTTTACTCCACATTTGGGCTGCATCAAAAGGGGAGTATTCTGTATGAGTGTATTGCCCAGGTATCCTGTACAAGAACGCTTCACAGCAGGGGGTATTCAATATTGGGATGCTGGGGGGGGGGGGGAGGGAAGCAGGGTGGTTATTCTATATGGGGTAGTAGGGCCTATACTTACCATGAGAACAGTGAAGTTGAACAGTCTACACCAGTATCTGGTCACAGCGGATAAACAGGCTCTTACAAAAAAAAAAAGTGCATACGTATAGAACAAACAAAATGTATGCATCCCCATCCTGTGATGAACGTGAAGGACGTTGTCTTTGCTACTACTGTATGTAAGATGCAGCTGCAAGGGACAGAAAGGAAGAGAAGGAAGAGAAGGACTAGCTGCAGGTGGCCGATTCTCATCTCATTGTCCCAGCCCGCAGCAAGAAAACACAAAACTGATAAGAAAACTTCTTGTGGCCGTGCCTCGCTTTCTTCTGCTGAAGATGGCGCTGCTGCCACTACCTCACACCATGATAGGAGAAACAGATCACTGATCTCAGGGAGGCCAGCCAAAGATAACACTGTCGGCTGCTGGTTAAAGCTCTCAATCAGGGCCAGCTCCAGGTTTTTGTGGGCCCTTGGGCGAGAGAGCCTCAGCAGGCCCCTTTGTATAGCACACCTCGGGGCACACCTACCAAATTGACAATACTGAAAAAAAAAAAAAAAAAAAAAAAAAAAAAAAAAAAAAAAAACACGTAATCCAGTAACTCACAGGTGACGTCTTCTTTGATCTGAGGCGATCGCTCTCCGTTTCCTCTCCATCTTGCCCAGACCTCCATGATGATATCCTTAAGCTACAATTCATCTCTTCAGAACCTTTCAGACAAACATGTTAGACTCTGCACATTTCCAGCAACTTCCTTCCCTTCTTCCCACCCATAGACTCCTATACAGTAGTAACTCCACTGTTTGGTGTCATGTGCAGTAAAGTAAGGAGGTTTGTAGGTCCCTTGCCGTGCCCCCCATATAATAATGTCCCCATGCTGTGCCCTCCATATAGTAAAGATGCCCTCTGTCCCCATAGTAATGTCCTCTGCTCCCCATAGTAATGTCCCCTGCCCCCATAGAAATGTCCCCTGCTCTCCCGCAACACAAGAAAATGCAACACAAGAAAATAAAACCATACTCACTAATCCTGGCAGGGGACGGGTCCTCATTACATGAGGTATACCGGGGGGGGGGGGGGGGGGGGGACTACAACTCCCAGCATGTCCAGCCTGGTTATGTGAGATCAGAGGACATCACAGGAGGAGGTATAAGAGGAGGACTACAACTCCCAGCATGGTCAGCCTGTTATGGGAGATCAGAGGCCATTACAGGAGGAGGACTACAACTCACAGCATACAGAGGGAAGGTATTAGTGAGCCCCGACCCCTCATGTCACATGACAATGATCACTTGCCCCGAGTATGCGGGGTGCCGACGCCGACCCTGCTCTCAATACAGTGAAATCCTTGGCTGGGCTCTTCCCAGAGGGATATCTGGCTAGTGCTGTGTTTAGAGACTCTTAAATGAGGCTCCAAGGGTTCTTTTTTGCATCACACCATGATAGGCCTAGTACAAGCAGCAACACCACAAAATTTGCCATTTTCAGAGAATAGTAACAGGTCTGACACTATGTAAAATGGCAAGTTTCTAATGTTCGGCCTATTTGCCCAGGAGTAGCAGCAACAAGTGTGACCGCCCTGTACAGTGAGGAAAGGACATTGCATTTTAGTAATTTGAGCAGCAGGATGGATGACTAGTTCGCACATGACACCAGTATTGTGCCATTACACCTACTGACCAGGTAGGGCTGAGCCCATTACATTTCAGCACAACACACAAGACTGCCAATAAATTTGTTTTATTCTGCCATCAAGTACAATGTATGCCACAGCTCATAGGAGGCTCCTTTTTAGCACAAGAAAGGTTCGTAAATGGGTCTCCAACATTTTATAAAATGTAAGTTTAGAGATCCCAACATGATTGTATTCAGTCTTGGGCTTGTATTAAAATCTGGAGGCAATGGTGTCTGGTTCAAGTTCCTTAGGGACCAATTCTTGTAGGAGTTAGAACTGGATACAGGTCACAGCGACATCTCCTCCAACTTCAATCATGTCAATGTCACCGAAACTCAGGCGATGGGTGTAGTCGAATGCTTTTGTTCCATTAGTATAAACCCCAAAGGAGCTTCCTTCATTTCTGATTAACATCTGAAAACAAAAGATCAGATTAAAAATAGAGGGCAGATTTGTGGTGTCCCACCACTGGTGTTTGTTTCCTTTAACCTAAGGAAAAAGGCTTTGAGGGGTGCAAAGTGGTGATGAGGTATTCTAAAGTTTCACCACTAGGCGTCAGCGTTTTTGTGTTTATATGTATTGCACAGCTGAAGGTAGTAATGGGTTAATGTTATGTGTATCATGTGTTTTATGCTGACCAATAGCAGACGCTTTTTTTCTTCTAACCTATTATCTTTCTCCTGCACTTATCAACACTGACAGACACCACAAGCCACTGTAGGAGGAGTTTACACTGGTGGAGGAATTGCAGAGTAGTTTCAGTCTTATCCAGATTCAGAGGGGGAAGGACACAAAAACCACTATTCCTGCAGAAGTTAAGCAAGGGCCTGGCTTATGCTAGGACGCCTGTCAGGGACAGCCAGTTCAGTTAGTCTAGTCACCAACATGTACAGATGCAGTTCGAGACCAACAGTTCTTTAACTACCACTATGTCTACCATGCAGTGCTAAGCACAATAAAAGGAGAGAAAACCAAGGAATACCCTGACCCATGCCAGGAACATGTCATAACAGAGCAGGGATGGGTAGTATCCTGTTATCAGAGTAACTACCCTCTAGGAAAAAGAAGCCAGTACATAAGGCCTACACATCCTATCACACAGTGCAGGTAACTGGTACCCCTCAGACACCTAGCTACACCCAGATTACCACAGCAGGGGCTTGCACTACCCTACTGGGATGGGTGCAAGAATACCAGGGGGCCGAAGGTGATCAGACCAAAGTCTATACACAAGTACAAGTAACTCTGCACTACAATGATATCTTCAGGTTCTGGCAGAGTACATTGCTACACTGGGTTGGGGCTCCTCTGGCTAACTCCTCGCACCACTACAACTACCTCAATTTCTTGCTACTCAAGCATCTCCTTAAGCATTAGAGTGTGTAACGATTTTCTTCCTTGTGAAAACTACTGTTTATATTGGAAAGTCTGACAGTAAAGTTGTTCTATTGTTATTCTAGCGGGACTGTCATCTTCCATTCGCACCGGCACCTATACAAAAGGCACTGCACACTGGGTTATTTTCCCGTTTTTGTGGGTGGCGGTACCAATGGTCTGGGTGTGTCAGTTGCCACTCAGGACTGCTGTGACGAGAGCCCAAGGGACCCGAAACCCGGCAGGTTACCGACCATTTGGGGGAACACTACCGGCCATATACAAAAGCAGGTATTAACCATCACACCTGTGTGCTGGACTAGCACTGGCATCACAATCCGTACACCACAGAATTGGCGTCGCCCTTCCCTACAACGAACTCTGTATGGGGGTAAAAACTAGAGATGAGTGAACCTAGAGCCATTCAAACCAGAGAGTGCAAAATTTGATTACCAGTGGCTGAAAAAGCTGGCTGCAGCTTCATGGAGTCCAGGAAAACATGGACACAGCTTATGGCTGTCTAAGGGCTGCATCCAACAGTAATCAAATGCATGCTCTGGTTTGCACTGACCAAAGAATTCGCGGGGTTCACGTATCTCTAGCTAAAAACGAATGGCTCCTTGGACAGACTCAACATGCACCCGACTAGTTTGGAGTTCTGGGACAGAGAGGTTATTATAATTTAGTCCACTAAAGTGGATGCGTTTGAGCTGCAACCCAACACACAGGTGTGGCACTGTTCTAAATGGACAACCACTTTAGCCTTATTTGTTGTTCTTACCGTAAAGTTTTGCCCAGGTTGGATCAGCATGTTTGGAGTCTCCTTTTCCTCGGCACCCCAGCTGCCATCGGTCATAGTATTTCTTACTATTTCTCCTTCAGGGAAACGAGGATTGACATGAAGGTGGATATTCTTAGTTTTGCTGTCAACAAGATTTACATGGAACCTGAAAAGGAGACAGTGACCTCAGATTTAAAGTTACACAACTCAGATAAAGTCTTATGGTAAAGGTGTGGGGGCTCTCTCAATATCTATATCCTGATCCAGTGTTTAAGTGATCAGTGACTTACACATTGCTGTATACATCTCCATTCATTTGTATCTTGGCTCCAGAATAGCCCCCACTACCCAAAGAGTGACCTGTAAAATGAGCAGCATTGCCAGTGACTACTGTATATTCACCAGTACAGAGAACTCCCATAATGCCTGGGCACTCTTTGGCTATCAAGACATGATGGGGAATAGTATTGGAGGGAAAAAACAAAACAAAAAAACAAACAACTATTGTCTAGTCATTTTTGCGGTGTATTACACCCTGCCTTTAACACTAGATGTACAAGCATAGCAACCATGATGCCTTTGGAGAAGCACTCTACTCTGTGATTGGATAATCTGTCATTGCCAGCACCAAGCATATAACAGCCTAGGCGCCACGGTATTGACAGTAGCGTGTAGAGGGTTAAGCATAGTCATCCGCAGGAGCACCTGCCATGAATGCTGTGGGCTCTGCTGTATACACTGACTCACGATTTCATGTACAGGGATGTTGAAGGCCTGGAAGGGCTTAGTATTCTGGTTTGCAAGTCCCAAACCAAGGACTATCACACACCCAGAGGACAGCTAGTAATCCAAGTTACATACTTGTTTGCATCATTCGGTATGGATCCCATGACAATGAGACTTCCAGTTGGGCCAAAGTTTGCGTGGAGAAGAGCTTTATAGGACATTGTCTATGGAGAAAGTATGGAGCCATTAGTGTTAGAGCAGGAAAGGAACCTCCCTCAGTATAGTCACTAGAATAAGAAGCATACCGGCTCATAAGTCATGATTGCTTCTTGTGGCTGAAAATAGAGAATAAAATAAGTCAGAGATTCAATCGTAATATTATACATATACAAGTTACAGTATATAAAGCCATTCCCCCAGAAAGGCAGCTAATGGGCCTAAGGGTTCATTCACACCACAATTGTATCGCCAACATATCTGTACACAGACCCCCATTTACTTCTATAGCTGCAACATCATCAGCTAGTGACCCATCCGGGTAGTTTCCTGCATGTTTAACTTTCTACTAAGACTCAAAGAATCAATTTCAATCCACAATTCCCAATACTCTGCCAACCCCACTGCTGCTAGACTAAGCGCCCGGCTCTGGGCTGCACCAGTGTGAACAGACCTCACAAGCTCACTTTTCCATGCACAGTCAGCCAGAACACTGAGAAGTCATGGATTAACCCTTATTAGCCTCCTGGCTAAAATTGGAGCACTGGAACCAAGGCAACACAGAAGTGAGGGGGAAGATATCTACAGTGCAGCCTTATGGAGAGAAAGCCAAGACATGGCAGTACATTGGAGCAGAATGTACAAGTTCACTCCGCACTTAACAGCCTCCTGACCCAAGTGGAGAGAGATACAAGAGGAGCCACCTACTGGTCCCACAAACCCTCTGCTGCAGGTCTAATCCCCTGGTTATGGGTAAAACCACTTCCCAGCCATAACACCACCCAGCTTACCTTACTCTGTACTCTGAGACAGCAGACTGAGAGAAGCTAGGGGATTAACCCTTATGTAGTCTCCTGGTAATGAGGAACACCTGGGCCAAATAGGTGGAGTGCTGGAACCAAAAAAGAACAAAAAAGTAAGAAGACAGAATCCACAGTGTAGCAATATAGAGAGAAGAAAAATATGAAATGTTAAGGCAGGTCCAACTTGTGTCAGAGGCTGGAGAGGAGCCTGACAGACCCCGATTGAAGTTGTTGGACTCTGTCAGGTCTAAGATAATAAAAAAAAATGTTGCTGGTATATGATTTGCTTTTGCATGATGGGAATTGTTGTTTTGCAACAGCTGGAGGACCAAAGGTTTCACATCCCTGGTGTAATGGATACCTGTTGTCCTCCAGAGACAATAATGGTGTTGTCTCTAGAAGGAATTGACCATGCTTTTCTAACACTGAATAAACCCTTTAAGTAATGGTGCGTTTACACAGACAGATATTTCTGACAGACTTTTAAGCCAAATCCAGGAATGAAGGGGAGAAATCTCAATCTTTCCTTTATGACCTGTTCCCTGTTCATAGTCCGTTCCTGGATTTGGCTTCAAAAATCTGTCAAATAAATCTCTCAGTGTAAAGGCACCATTAGGCTATGTTCACATTACGTATAAGACCGTCCGTTAAGTACCGGACAGATGATCTTTCCGTCCGCAGGGTTCTGATTTGGGCGCATCAGCGCACGCCCGGATCAGAAGCTCCCACAGCACACAATGAAGCAAGCGGACAGAGCCGCTCGCTCCATTGTGGGAACTGACAGGGTTTCCTACGGCCGCAATGACATGTCAGTTATTTGCGGGTCCGCTTGATATCCCGGGCAGAGCGTATACGATGTGTAAAGGCTCCGGCCGGGATCCCATAGAAATGTAGGCAATGTTCCACACTGCATAAAGTATGGCCGTTGTTGCCGATTTTTTTTTTTTTATGGAGGCCAGAAAAATGCCACAAAAAAACGGTGTATGAAGCCAGCCTTAGATAAAATTATAATAATAACATCTCTAATCATCCGGGGGCAAATCTAATCTGGGAACTGAAAACTGATTGTCAAATTCGTTCACCTCTGAAATCTGTTTTATGAAAAAAAATAGTTTTTGTTTTCCACAATCGACTGGATAACCCATTAGGGTGCGTTCACACCTACAGGATCCGCAGAAGATCCGCAGCAGATTTGATGGTGCAGATTTGATGCTGTGTTCAGTTATTTGAATGAAATCCGCTGCCGAAAATACGCTGCAGATGCGGTAAGTGTGAACTTACCTTTAACATGAAGAGCAAAGAAAAAGGCCAACGGCCAGAAGTTAGTTGGAAGTCAGTGGAAGTTTATGAGATTCCATACATAATGCATAATTTGTTGAGGTGTTTTTTTCTCCTTTCTGTCTTTTTTGAGGCTCAGCGACCATTTTTGCAAAACACAGCATGTGGTGTGTGGGGTTTCTCTTACATAGAGTTCAATGTCATTTTTACGGTTTCTATAAAAAAAAAAAAAAAAAGACACCAGTGTTTTTGTATATGGTGCTTTAAGAGTCCATTTGGGGGGGATTACCTGGATGATGGCAGGCTAGTATTAGGCTGGGGACACACTTAAAAAATAATAAAAATGTGTAGAGTTCCTCTTTTTTTTCCATTAGCAGCCAAGTAAAAAAAAAAAAAAAAAAAAAGAATAGCAGCCTATTAGTACCAGGGTGAGAAGGGCCATTTATTTAGATCCCCCCCAGCCTAATAATACTAACCTGCCATCATCTACTCCAGGACTACTACACTGCAACCTCCAGGTCTATGTTTTAGGATCCTCATTGTCGATAAGAGACCAAGTGCTGCCACTGCCAATTCCAGGTGTCAGTTCTAGGCCCCTCAGGGTCAAAGAGTGTCCGAGTGCTGCCACCACCAGGTCTATGTTCTAGGCCTCTCTGGGTTTATAAAAGTGACACTTCTGTTGCTGCCCCTTACAGGTGTCTGTTCTAGGGCCTCTAGGTCTAAGATATTTTCCCTGATGGCATTGCCACTTTAGAATGTCTACTACTGTCCTGGAAGAAAGCAGCGTTTAACGTTGCTGATTCACTGCCGTCCAGAAATGCCTTGGGGAGAACAAATTATTTTACGCCATCCAATGCTGTCCTGGGGGTTGGGGGGCTTAATTTGATGCCACTGATCCACCAATGTCCACTGCTGTCCTGGGAGAAAGCGTCATTTTACATTACTCATCCACCAATTCCCACTGCTGACCTGGGAAAATTAATTTTGCGCTGCTGATCTACCAATGTCCATGGCGAAAATTGACATTTTGTAAAATTTGATTTTTTTTTTTCATTTTTTGACTGTCATCTGATAGACAAAACATTACTCTAATAGTCCCACTATTGTAGCTACAATGGTTTTTTATATGGTCTTTTTCTATTGAGATTCGCACAAATATTTGTAAGAAATTTGACTTATTGGCTCATTTCTAGTCACTGATAGGTAACAAACAAAAACAGTTATTTCCAATAGTTTATTGAGACATTAATGTATTAAAACATTTTTTTTTTTAATTCTCAACTTTAAAGTTTTTGAAATATACCACAAACAAGCAGATAAGGCGCAGGCAGAAAAGCCATTAGTAAGCTGACATGTTAGAACAAAAAAAACCAACCCGTAACGGGTGCAACAGGTAAAATAAACCAGAAAGGGCCGAGGCCAACACAGAAGAGGAAATGGAAACAAAAGGAGAAGAACAGAGATTTGGGGGGGGAGAAGAACACCAATATTGAGCGAAAAGGTTTTTGAACCCAACAGAGTCTATAAACTGATCACAATAATACCATGTCCGGAAAAAGCGGATGAAACCTCAGGAAAGATCCTATGAATTCCTGGGGGGAGTGGACCCAGTACCATCTGGATAGGACCTTGTACCCAGCCTCCAGTGTCCAAGAAGAGGTACATGATGAATGGGTAGATGTGAACACATGAGAAACCTGAGACAGTAAGAAGCCCAAGTCCATCTTCCAGGCAACCAAGTATGGAGGGCTAGGCTAGTCCGGTGGGGAACACATTTGATTTAAACTTTCTAGTGCAGATTTATGTAAAACTTAAAAAGGGTATGTACAATCTACGGAATTGCAACAGAAAACCCGTCAGATTCAGGAGCTCACACCCGCTTGTGACCACGCATCTCCGCCCATGCCATAGACTCCATTCTATGCATGGATGGATTCCTCCCTCCGTCTAAAGAATGTCCCTGCTCATTTGTTGGACGGAGGGTGGAATCTTTCCGTGCATAGAATGGAGTCTATGACTTGGGCGGAAATGAACACAGCCGCCAGAGTCCGCAGGCAGGTGCAAGCTGTAGAATCCGCAATAGGTTTTCCTGTAGTGTGCTCATACCCTAAGAAATACACGTCCATATTCCACTTATTATATTGGGAGATTATTATCTGAGATGTGTGTACGTAACACTTTATGGACAGCTTTAGCTCCCTTTTAGTTGATCACAAGTTTTCCAAGTTTAAAAATTCTAAACTGCCTACCAGGGAGTATATGTTATGTCATTACTATGTAAGGGTATATGCACACTGAGGAAAACACGGAGGACTTGCGGTAGATCCCAACGCTCATCCCCGCTCCACTCTCCACCTGTGCCATAGACTCCATTGTATGGTCAGGCAGATTCCACCATCCACTTAAAGAATGAATGGGTTCATTCTTCGGGTTGACAGCAGAATCTGCCTGATCATAGAATGGAGTCTATGGCACAGGCGAAGAGTGAAGCAGGCTTCATCGGGTGTCAATGAATATAAAGATGGCGGTATATACACCTGTAAATGATCAATCCATCCCCAAAATGACCAACATGGTCCTGGACCATCCCCAAACTGGCACAGGCAATGTAGGTAAACCAGGAAGGGGATATCACAAGAAATAGCAAAGGGAAAATTCCTGCCAGCACCAGACAATCAGGAAGCATATGGGGGATAATGGCCACGAGCTTGTATACAGCCTGTTACATCATAGCAGTGACAACTCTCAGTTGGAAGGATTAGTGTACATAGACATGCAGTACAACAGGACTACTCATCTTATTGTCTCAGCAGTCACCAATGCATCAGATTCAACTGCAAGGCACAGAAAGGAGAAGGATTCTGTGCAGCTGGATCATTGTCAGTGACTAAACAGCAGGCAGACCATTTTAGTGTCTCAGCACCGATGCATCCAAATCAGCAAGGACCAGAATTGGACAGGCAGTGAGGATTGTAGTAGAATTTTAGGGTTAGGGTGTCATAACGAGTTTCTGTGCCCATGTCTTGCCTTCTGCTGATGAACATGGTGCTTCTGCCAATACCCTACATACCTCACACCATGACAGGCCTAGTACAAGCAGAAGTGCCGCAAAGTTTGCCCTTTCCAGGGAATAGCAAGGGGTTTGACACCCTGTAAAGTCAAGAAGTGGCATAAAATTTCTCATGTTTGGCCTATTTCCCAGGAGTAGCAGCAACAAGTGTGACGTCCCCCTGCACAGTGAGGATATTATGGTATCCCACCATGGGTGTTGCTAGTTTGTACACCCCTCGCAGAAGCTTGTACTCATAAGCAACATGGTAATGAAGTTATGCCTAGGTTTTACCACCAGATGTCGCTAGTATTTGCATTTTTATATTGCACAGCTGTAGTGAGCAAGTGATTGTGTTTTATTTGTGAACTGTGCACTAATAAGCACTATTCACTTCTCTCTTCTTCACCACTCACAGTAGTTGTTACACACCCTGTAGGAAGTTGTCACATGGGGAGATTAAGTATACACCACACCCACACTAGTGAGTTCTTCTCTGGTTCTCGTAGACGCAAGACACACAGACCAGAGTTTCCTGCAGAGTTTAGACAAGAGCCTGTAGTGTTATCAACATGGGAAACAGAAACTCCTTTCTTTCAAGCAACAGATATTCCAACTATGCAGTGCTAAACCACTCAAGAGGACAAGTCAGGGATCATCCCAACCCAAGCCGTTGAACGTCTCTAAAAAAGGTGCAGGACAGTATCCAAAAAGCTAGAGGAACTGATCCTGAGTACATAGGCTTGTAGCAGCTTTTCTCTCAGTGCAGGTGTAACCAGGTAATCTTGGCCACCTTGCTCAACTCAGGAAACCAAGGACTGGGGCTTGTGTCACCTTGTTAGGACAAGTCACCCGACACTGTAGGGCATAAGGTGGTATAGCGACAAAGGTCAAAACACGGTCACAAGTATTCTTCTACTTCTAAAGTTCCGGCAGAGGACAATACTAAATTGGATTGGGACTCACGAACTACTCCTCTCAACATTCTACTTCTCAGCACACAACCAGTCAGCACTGTCATCCTCTAAAGTTCTCAGCACAGATCTTGTCTGGTCAAGTCAGAAGCTGGTGTACTAAAGTGTTGCCTCAGTAAAGAAGAGTTTAATTATAAAGGAACTCAGTGGTTATTGCTCAAGCACTTACACTGTCCTTTGATCATCTCCCCTTTGTGGGTGGCGGTATTGACAGTCTGGGTCACAACTCCACTCCAGACCACAGTGAAAAGTGCCCAAAGGACCCACTTCAGCCTGGCATGTTACAGACCACGGGGACATTACAAGGTTATTAACAGCAATCTAGTAGTCTCATCTCCCTGTACATGACACCAGTATTGTGCTACCACACCTACTGATCAGGTAGGGTTGAGCCCATTACATTTCAGCACAACACACGAGACGGTCAATAAATTTGTTTTATTCTGCCATCAAATAGAGTGTATGCCACAGCTCATAGGAGGCTCCT
This sequence comes from Dendropsophus ebraccatus, assembly GCF_027789765.1. Taxonomy (NCBI): domain Eukaryota; kingdom Metazoa; phylum Chordata; class Amphibia; order Anura; family Hylidae; genus Dendropsophus; species Dendropsophus ebraccatus. The sequence continues at coordinate 72,730,567 of NC_091465.1, read as the reverse complement.
TTTAGCATTAAGATGCCAACAAGAAAGGTTCATAAAAGGTCTCCTATCCATAAAATGTAAGTATAATGTTACCAACATGACTCAGTGTATTTAGTCTTAGGCTTGTATGAAGATCTGGAGGCAATGGTGTCTGGTTAGGGACCAATTCTTGTAGGAGTTAGAACTGGATACAGGTCACAGCGACATCTCCTCCAACCTCAATCATGTCAACGTCACCGAAACTCAGGCGATGGGTGTAGTCGAATGCTTTTGTTCCATTAATATAAACTCCGTAGGAGCTTCCTTCATTTCTGATTAACATCTGAAAGGAAATTGATTCTCTCTGGATCAAGAAAATAATCTATGTGGACATGACAGTAGTGGATTATAATAGGGGTGTTTCAGGTGGCAGCCCGGGGCCCTGAGCTCCTGGGGAGCCCCCATGACCACCCAAAAAGACTTATACTTTTCAGTGGTGTACTGTCTCCTGGCTACACATCCGCCATTATTTGCAAAAAAAAAAATAAAATCACTTTTTTTATGGCAATTTTGCACAAATCAGGACATCATGACATTATCTGTCCTGTACTATGAACGCCAGGCTAGTGCTGCCATAGTTACAGTGGCGTGGGGGGCCCAGGCCTGGTGAACAGCCCGGGGCCTATGGTAAAGTTAATCTGCCCCTGGGACATGAAGGGGCAGGAGCATCAAGAGCCACCTTTTTAAACAGCTCTTATTTTAAATCCCTGAACTACACACACCCCCCCCCCCCCCCCCCCACATCTAGCATATCCAAGGAACCCATTTAAAAAAAAAAAAAAAAAAAAAAAAAGCCAGGTTGTAAGAAAAAAAAAAAAAATAGACACAAGCAATACCCCACCACCACACCTCCCTAAAGGATAGCTGCCCAGATTTTTCCCTCACGGACAGCCACTTGCCCTAATTTGTTGTTCTTACCATAAAGTTTTGCCCAGGTTGGATCAGCATGTTTGGAGTCTCCTTAGACTCAATAGAGTGGGGCTGAGCTGCAACTACCTCCCCCCCCCTATGGACAACCACTTTAGCCTTATTTGTTCTTACCATAAAGTTTTGCCCAGGTTGGAGCGGCATGGTTGGAGTCTCCTTTTCCTCAGCACCCCAGGTGTCATCTGTCAGAGTATTTCTTACCATTTCTCCTTCAAGGAAACGAGGATTGACATGAAGGTGGATATTCTTAGTTTTGCTGTCAACAAGATTTACATGGAACCTGAAAAGGAGACAGTGACCTCAGATTTAAAGTTACACAATTCAGATACAGTCTAATAAAAGACTATTTCCTATATCCAAGGCATTGAGTCTCTGGACTTATGGTTTGCATGTAACATATAATGCTATTATACAATACACTGCCATCAGCTGGACACAAAAAAATATGGGCAGAGTTCAAAAATACATCATATCTTAGATTAATTTCTTAAAACTCAATATAATAAAAGGATAAAATGATCAAAGAGTGACCAATACCATATATGACAAGAATCATAACTGTATAGTATAGATATGAGACTAAGGTGCTAGGAGTATCCTTTATATAGTGCCTACCAGATACATGGATATTATTCCACTATGTTTAATATGCAAAAAGTCCTATAGGGCTCAGTTTAGATGTCACTCACCCATCTTTACTGCACTGGCTGGATCTGTCCCTACGTACGTTTCACCGGACCAGGCTTCTTCAGGGAACTGCCCCATCTCCCCTGTCTCCCTTAAAGGAGAAGTCCGGCCAAAATTAATTTTTGATATGTTGTTACTTATGAAAAGTTATACAAATTTCTAATGTACATTAATTATGGGAAATGCACATATAGAGCTATTTCCCTTAATTTAGTAGATCAGGAAGTGTTAGAAATATCTCTGAAGAAGTGACGTCACGACCCAGGGTGTAATTCCTATGGAGTGTCCAGCAGGGGGCGCTCTCTATATAGAAGTCTATGGGACTTTATTGTTTCTATGGGTTTCTATGTAATGTAATGTAATGTAGTGTACAGTGCTTTATTGAATGAATACATCTATGGAATACTTTGGGGAGCAAGTGTCCTTGCTCCCCAAAGTATTGCATAAATGTATTCATTCAATACATTCAATACACAGTAAGCCCGCCGATCCGCCGCATTTCCGCCGAATTTCCGCCGCATTCCCGTCGATCCGCCACACGCTGATCCGCCGCATTCCCGCCGATCCGGACCATATACATTGAACTACAGCTCCCATCATCTGCTTCTAGTATGAACAGGTGATGGGAGCTGTAGCTGGGTAATGGATATGACATGCCGCCGGGCGCAGGGGGAGCCGCTCAGTACACAGGAGCGCTCCCCCTCCTCCTCCTCCTTCCGTGATAACTTCCGCCTATACCAATGCCGACTCCCTGCCTGGCCGCCGCTCTCCGCTCTCCCCCCCCCCATACATACCGGCTCCCGATGCATCCTGGTGTCCGCGCTGATGCCGGGAGCCGGTATGTATGGGGGGGAGAGCGGAGAGCGGCGGCCAGGCAGGGACTCAGCATTGATATAGGCGGAAGTTATCACGGAAGGAGGAGGAGGAGGGGGGAGCGCTCCTGTGTACTGAGCGGCTCCCCCCTGCGCCCGGCGGCATGTCATATCCATTACCCAACTACAGCTCCCATCACCTGTTCATACTAGAAGCAGATGATGGGAGCTGTAGTTCAATGTATATGGTCCGGATCGGCGGGAATGCGGCGGATCAGCGTGTGGCGGATCGGCGGGAATGCGGCGGATCGGCGGGCTTACTGTGTATTGAATGTATTGAATGAATACATTTATGCAATACTTTGGGGAGCAAGGACACTTGCTCCCCAAAGTATTCCATAGATGTATTCATTCAATAAAGCACTGTACACTACATTACATTACATTACATAGAAACCCATAGAAACAATAAAGTCCCATAGACTTCTATATAGAGAGCGCCCCCTGCTGGACACTCCATAGGAATTACACCCTGGGTCGTGACGTCACTTCTTCAGAGATATTTCTAACACTTCCTGATCTACTAAATTAAGGGAAATAGCTCTATATGTGCATTTCCCATAATTAATGTACATTAGAAATTTGTATAACTTTTCATAAGTAACAACATATCAAAAATTAATTTTGGCCGGACTTGTCCTTTAAAGGGAACCATTCACCCTGTGGCCCCAGCAGAAACTGACACACAGGTCAATATACTTACCACATCGCTCCCGGTCCAGTCCCAGATCCAGTTGTTGACACAGAAATTGCCGATTCTTCTTCTCGTGCCCATTATGGTAATGTGCGTCGCCTGGCCTGAAGTCCAGCCTTCTCCCCGCCTCCGACACTTGATTGACGCCAGGTCTTCTTCCTCCTTGTCTTTTTTCTCGCCGGATCCCGCACAGGCGCCGTGACAGTAGTTTTCAGCGCATGCGCAGTTCACAATTGAAGCCGCTCCGCAGCATCACTGTTTACTGCGCGTGCGCCGATTGTCTCGAGCACGTATCACGTTTACCGCGCAGGCGAGGTGACGAGACCATCGCAACGGCGCCTGCGCGGGAATTCGTCAGAAGACTTCAATCAAGTTCCAGGAGGCGTGGATGGGCGGTGACGAGAAGAGGACCTCATGAATAAGTTGGACTCGTCCGTCGTTTCCTATGGACGTTGGACTCATCTCAGCTCATTACCATAATGGGCGCGAGAAGGAGAATCAGCGATTTCTCTGTGTCAACAACGGGATTCGGGACGGGACCAGGAGCGATGTGGTAAGTATATTGACCTTATGTCACTGTATGTCAGTTTCCTCCGGGGGCCTCGGGGTGAATGGTTCCCTTTAAATAGGTTAGGGCCTAATTGCTACCTCGGGTGCTTCCAGGATTGTCAGCACACCCAGTCGAAAGCCAAGGCCACGTCACATCCAGGTCGACATCTCAACTCCCACATGCATGTTCGCAGCGTCTAATGTCATGGACATGTAGAGGACAATGAGACCTTCCGGAAGTCATGCGTGGATCAGCACCTGACAGATCATGCACACCCTACAGCATAGAGGGGACATGTACATGTCACACACATCACTTCCGGGAGGCCTCATGGTCCTCTGTGTGCATGTCAGACGCTGAGGACATGCACATGGGTGTGGAGATGCCGACCCGGATGTGACGTAGCCTTGGCTTCCGGCAGGGCGCGCCAACGATCCCAGAAGCACCAAAGGTAGCAATTAGGCCCCAACCTATTTAGAGGGGAGACCGGTGAGGAGAGGAGAGGGGAGACGTCCCTGAAGCCTGGTACAGCGAAACGTACATAGGGACAGCTCCAGCCAGTGCAGTAGAGATGGGCGAGTGACATCTAAATTGAGTGTTTACAAGCCACCTAGGACTTTTTGCATATTATACATCATGGAATAATATCCAAGTGTATTTGGTAGGCACTATATAAAAGTAAACTCCTAGCACCTAAATTAAATTATATATCTCATGGTTATGATTGTCATTTTATATGGTATTGTTTTTTATTGCTATTTGTCTTATGAATTTTACCTATTTTTGTGCTGAGTTTTAAGAAATTTAAATTAAAAGATATATATTTTGAACTTTACCCATATTTTTCTGTGTCCATTCTAGTTGATAGGTTATTTTTTGTGAATAGAGCGACATCTAGTGGGGAAGTGGTTTATTGCAATCCCCATTCTAACTGTGGTTATATTTTCTTCCCTCTATCCCAACCCTCTGTGTATATTACACTATCCCATCAGCTGCAGTATGCTGGGGAACCTGGGATTTAATAAGTGGTGGGAGAATAGGAGAGGCATGGGGCAGGGGGTGAGAGTAGTCAGTGAAAGTTTTCACCTGCCTCTTGTTGGTACCTTTGAGTTACATGGCACAAGGTTGTTAGTCAGCGGCAGACGGGGGATTTGAAGGCACTAGAGTTATTGTTTTGGTGAGCAAAATCCTCCCCATTCGATGTAATGTTTCATGCCCAAAGCTGGGGGAGGGGTGAGATGAGACTTGATCAGGGGTTAGTGAACAATCAGGTTGCCTTCCAATTGCCCTTCCCCATTTGGGACACTGTAGTATTTTCAGTATACAGAAGATGTTACATGTGGTGAAGTGGCTGCCGCGGCCTATAAAGGATAAGTCGACAGATTGTAAAATCCTGTAGAGGACTTGCCTCTCCCCTTGCCCATGGTGAGCAGCATGGCCGGCCTAGGGAGCCCCCTCCCTGTGAATTGTGATGTCACAACTCGGGGGGGGGGGAAATGGCTTGTCCTAGATGGACTGGCCGCTCAGCCAGTGACATGTCAGCTCTGGAGATCAGAGCCTGGTGGGGGTTTGGACACAGGGAGAGGCAAGTTAGTACCTGTGATCAGTTTCCCCCCTGCTGGATTTAAGAATTATACTGCCTTTGCCTTTAAGCAGAAGTGTCAGAGTGGCATTTCTTCTATGTGAAGCTTTATTTTAAAAAAAACAAAAAACGTGAATTTACTTTTGACATATCATACAGATGTGCCAAATCAAAGTTTTGTTTAAATTTTTGTGAACGTCTTGACTTTTTACAGTGAGGGTCTGTTCACACTACAAAAGACCAATAGAAATTCTGAGCAGAGTGGACTCACTTAAAATCCTGCATGCTGTTTCAATGGGATGCCTCACATCTCTGCTGTCCACTCAGGACATCCCATTGAAACAGAACATGCAGGATTCCAAGCAGAGTCCGCAAGTGGGAGTTCCGCTCAGAATTTTGCCTGTTTTTTGTAGTGTGAACTGTCCCAAGTGCTTTGAGAATACCCTGCAATCCGAAAGCATGTCACACAACCCACAGCAGATCTGAACTACTGATATCTACAGCAAATACAATAACCTGCAGTGGATTAGTGAACATACCCTCTATACCCAATGCAACATGGCGGCTGTAAAGATTTTGCCTACATAGTATGAGGTGTGTATAGGGAATACAGATCTATATCTCATCCTCATGATGGAAGAGATACAGAGGTCCAAGGACGGATTTAAGGAACCTTTCAGACACAAGCAAATACAAGTTACAACTATTGATTCTTCCTGTAGTTACTACTATAAAAATGCAATAGATGGTCCACAATTCACAGTTTTTTTTTTTGCTATTGACCTGTTGCAACTACAACTCTCGAAATGCCTGGGCACCCTTTGGCTATCAAAGGCGTGATATAGTATTAGAGGTGGAAAAAAAATAAATAAAATTATCCTGTCATTTTTGCAGTCTATTACACCCTGCCTATTACAGTAGATAAGGGAAAATTTGGCAGCACATCTATGACTGTTCACACTGCAGGTTGCACCCTGCTAGTGGCTTAAGTACAAACAAAAACAAAAAGTGCAGCAGCAACTTACAGGTGCCAGGGTTTACCGTATATACTCATTTTAATATCTACAGTGCAGGTGTTTATCGTGTGTACGTTGGGAGGAGTATATACGGTAGCCCTTGCACCTGTAGGTTGCTGCTGAACTTTGTTTTGTCTGTACTTAAGCCACGAGCAGCGTGCAACCTACAGTGTGAACAGTCATAGATGCCAAATACCCCCTTTTTTCTGTTGAATGTTGGGGGCGTGGCTACCACCTGTTGGCCTGCACTCCACCCATGTCCCAAGGGTGCTATAAGAGATAATTTGGCTCCTATCTGCCCAGTTGTAGGCTTATTAAAGCCCAGAAGAGGCCAATGCTAGTGTGAAAACGTTAAGAGTAGGAACCATGTCTCTGCGGACACCTTAACATGGTGACATGGTACACTCTGATCAAATAGTTTGCCAAGATCCTCACTTTTTAATATGTACAGAGCAGGTGTTTATCGTGTGTACGCTGGGAGGAGTATATACGGTACGCCCTTGCACCTGTAGGTTGCTGCTGCACTTTGTTTTTGTCTATTACAGTAGATGTACAAGCATGGCAAGGAGGCCTTTGGAGACCTGTCCAAGCCAGCACCAAGCATATAGCGGCCATGGTATCGTGTAGAGGGTAACCGGGGTTATCTGGGTAACACACAATCTTGCACTTTTCTTCCTCATTCTTATCGGCTCTTCCTGTCTAAAATACTCTACTCTGGGTCCACTCAGTCCCCCCCCCCCCTTTGTAGTTACACAACATGTGATCTCTCTGGGGGCAGTGTTAACTCTATTGATTTTGTAACCCAACCCCAGGACACATTATCTGCATCATCTCCATGCACCTGTGCCACTTCTATAGACTTTCATGCATCCCTGAGCCTAGGTTTCTGTAATATGAAAAGTTATAGTTCTCTCTGCTTGCAGTGAGCGGTATATGTACCTGTCTGTCTCACAGCTCTGTATATTCTAAGTGTTATGGATGATCTTAAGAGTCTAGATGAAACTAGAATGTTTCCATTCAGTCAGCAAGCAGAGATCTAAATCTATATTGCACCCGCACTCCTGGTAAGCAGATGCCCATTATGCAGAACATAGCTACACCATGTGTGCATCAGCTCTGCTACATCAGCCAGTATGGAATATATTGGGCTGATGTGATACAAAGTCAGTGAAGGGGGGGAAAAAAAAGCCCTGTGTTTACTACGCAGTAGTAGTGACAGCAGTGAGCAGGAAAGAAAGCCAAGGGAGAATACACAAAATGACCAGAGAGATGCATGATGGGAAATGCAGTTTCCCCCATCTTGGATATAGATGAGCTTTCAGGAAAACTTGTAACTCAGGAATGGCAGCAGCTAGAAAGACAGGAGACAGCTCAAAATACTCAAGGGGACTTTGTGAGTAGGACCAGCTAGCTTTTCCTTTTTTGCTCTAAGTGGATAACCCCTTTAAGCATCATCACCTGCCATGAATACTGTGGGCTTTGTTGTATACACCCTGACTCATCATGATTCCATGTACAGGGACTTTGGAGGCCTGGAAGGACTTAAGTGACTGTACCACCAGGCCCAGGCGGAAGCACTGAAGGCGGGCCAACCCACCCTTAGTGGGAAGAAACTCCAGCCCCTCCATGATGTGACTTCATTAGAATCCTATCATATAGAAGCTAGGGTTTCCTCCCACTAAGGGTGGGTCAGCCGCCTCCAGCACTTTGGTACAGTCACTTTAATATTCTGGTTTACAAGTCCCAAACCAAGGACTATTACACACCCAGAGGACAGCTAGTAATCCAAGCTACATACTTATCTGCTTCATTTGGTATGGATCCCATGACAAGGAGACTTCCAGTTGGGCCAAAGCTTGCGTGGAGAAGAGCTTTATAGGACATGGTCTATGGAGAAAGTATGGAGCCATTAGTGTGAGAGCAGGAAAGGAACCGCCCTCAGTATAGTCACTAGAGTAAGAAGCATACCGGCTCATAAGTCATGATCACTTCTTGTGGCTGAAATTAAAGAAAAAAAAAAAAAAATAAGTCAGATACAGTAATAGTATTATACATATACAAGTCATTCCCCCATAAAGGCAGCCAATGGGTCTAAGGGTTCATTCACACCAGAATTGTATCTTATGAGGAACAGATACATCAGCACCCTGTCAAACATGAGGAGCCAACATATCTGTGCACAGACCCCCATTTACTTCTATAGCTGCAATGTAATCAGCTAATGACCCATGCCAGTAATTTCCTGCATGTAAAAGTTTTTACTCAGACTCAAAGCATCAGTTTCAATCCACAATTTCCAATACTCTGCCAACCCCACTACTGCCAGACTAAGCACCCAGCTCTGGGCTGCACCAGTGTGAACAGACCTCACAAGCTCACTTTTCTATACACTGTCAGCCAGAAGAATGAGAAGCCAGGGGATTAGCCTCCTGTTAAAAACCTGCACTAGAATTGGAGCACTGGAACAAAGGCAACACAGAAGTGACAGGGAAGAGATCTACAGTGCAGCCTTATGGAGAGAAAGCCAAGACATGGCAGCACATTGGATCAGACTATAAATTCACTTGCCACTTAAAGGGGTTGTCCGGCGATAAAAAAATTATTCACAGAATAACACACATTACAAAGTTATACAACTTTGTAATGTATGTTATGTCTGTGAATGGCCCCCTTCCCCGTGTTTCCCCCCACCCACGCTAGACCCTGAAGTGTGGTGCATTATACTCACCGCATCTCGTGTCGTCCACGGTCTCCGATCCTCAGCAGTGACGTCTTCTTCGGGAGACCGGCGGATCTTCCCGAGTGCCAGCCGCCCTCTGCAGCGTCATCCGAAGCTCAGCCGCGATTGGCTGAGCATAACTGTGCTCAGCCAATCGCGGCTGAGCAGCTGATGACGTGGCAGCGTCATCAGCCGCGATTGGCTGAGCACAGTTATGCTCAGCCAATCGCGGCTGAGCTTCGGATGACGCTGCAGAGGGCGGCCGGCATTCGGGAAGATCCGCTGGCCGCCCGAAGAAGACGTCACTGCTGAGGATCGGAGACCGTGGTCGGCACGTGACAGGTATGTATAGCGCACCACACTTCCGGGTACACGGGTTGGGGGTGGTGGGACACAGGGAAGGGGGCCATTCACAGACATAACATACATTACAAAGTTGTATAACTTTGTAATGTGTGTTATTCTGTGAATAATTTTTTATCGCCGGATAACCCCTTTAACAGCCTCCTGACCCAAGTGGGACCACAACCCATATAGCACTGGGCAGCAACCAGCACCCATAAGAGAAGCAACCTAGTGATCCAGTAACCCCCTGCTGCAAGACTGAGCCCCTGGTTATGGGTAAACCCACTTCCCTGCCATAACACCAATCCACCCAGCTTACCTAACTCTGTACTCTGAGACAGCAGACTGAGAGAAGCTGTTAACCCTTATGTAGTCTCCTGATCAGGGCCGGTTTTAGACTAGATGTGGCCCTGGGCGAAGTTAAAGGTGGGGCCCCAAATGCTGAAATATTTTAGCAACAATTTAAGGTCCCAATACATTTGACTCTTTTGTTGGTGGTACCTGTTGCTCCTGGTGGGTTCGGCCATCAGCGTAAGGTGTATGGGGCTCTCTGGACAGTCCTCTGACAGATGATATCAGTGGACATAGGGGGTCGAGCTTGATGGAAAATCAACGCCCAACCTCTTTGTTCTCAGAGAGATAAGCCGGCATCAGATCTGTATGGCTATGGCTTTCCCCTCTCATAGAGAACACAGGAACACTCAGATGTGCCAAATTTCTGTGTATGGGGAGGACGGGACCGGATGGGACAGATAATTGTCAGCTGAAGGATTGTTCAGCCAGCAGTTATTGGAAGTGTACGGCCACTTTTAAGGCCGTATTACACGGCCTGATATTCCGCAGAAGCGAGCGCCAATCTGGTAGAATGGAGCTCGCTTAGAGAGCCTACTACAGCAAAAGCTATGGAGGAGATTTATCAAACTGGTGTAAAGAAGAATTGGCTCAGTTGCCCCTAGCAACCAATCAGATTCCACCTACTTAGAATGTGAGTAATGAAAGGTGGAATCTGATTGGTTGCTAGGGGCAACTGAGCAAGTTTCATTTTACACCATGTTTGATAAATTTCCCCCCCTATGTGTATATATACAGTATATCATTAGTGATGTGTGTGCAATCCTTGCTGTATATAGTAAACAATAAAGATATATATACTACCTGATCACGTTCCCCGGTGTCCTCAGGCCTTGTCTGTGATATATACTACCTGATCATGTTCCCCAGTGTCCTCAGGCCTTGTCTGTGATATATACTACCTGATCATGTTCCCCAGTGTCCTCAGGCCTTGTCTGTGATATATACTACCTGATCATGTTCCCCAGTGTCCTCAGGCCTTGTCTGTGATATATACTACCTGATCATGTTCCCCGGTGTCCTCTCAGAGCGATAGCGTCCTGATTCGGACAATTTTCGCTCCATGTATTAGGGCCCTTACTCAGTTCAGAAGGTTACATGCCGGGACTGCCGCTATATGCCAGGACTGCCGCTACATGTCAGGACTGCAGCTACATTATGGGTCTGCCACTACATGTCGGGACTGCCGCTACATGTCGGGACTGCCGCTACATGTCGGGACTGCCGCTACATGTCGGGACTGCCGCTACATGTCAGGACTGCCGCTACATGTCAGGACTGCCGCTACATGTCGGGACTGCCGCTACATGCCGGGACTGCCCCTACATGCCGGGACTGCCGCTACATTATGGGACTGCCCCTACATGGCAGGACTGCCGCTACATTCTGGGACTGCCGCTACATTCTGGGACTGCCGCTACATTCTGGGACTGCCGCTACATTATGGGACTGCCGCTACATTATGGGACTGCCACTACATGCCAGGACTGCCGCTAGTGGTGTAAACACAAGAACTATTTATATGAATTGCATTAAAAAAATAAAATAAAAAAATCACTATAATCAGGACCAAATATTACCTCCATACCGTTATTGAAGAAAACACACTATATATAGGCCAATATTACCACCATAAAGTGACCGCCCCATAATGACTTTATATACACTATATACAGACCAATATTACCACCATAGAGTGACCACCGCATGACTCTTTATATACACTATATACAGACCAATATTACCGCTATAGACTGACCACTGTATAATGAATGACTCTATATACACTGTATACAGACCAATATTATGTGTCTGTAACTCTATGGCTGTACTTTTGGTCTGTATATAGTTTATATATAGAGTCATTATGTGGTGGTCACTGTATGGCGGCAATTTGGCAATATCATTATGCGGTGGTCAATCTATGGCAGTAATGACTATATATACACTATATACCGACCAATATTAATGCCAAAGAGTGACCACCGCATAATGACACTTTATACAGACCAATATTATTGCCAAAGAGTGACCACCGCATAATGGCTCTATATACAGACCAATATTACCGCCATAGACTGACCACCACATAATAACTCTATATACAGACCAATATTACTGCCATACAGTGACCACCACATAACTCTATATACACACTATATACAGACCAATATTACCGCCATAGAGTGACCGCCACATAACTCTATATACACACTATATACAGACCAATATTACCGCCATAGAGTGACCGCCACATAACTCTATATACACACTATATACAGACCAATATTACCGCCATAGATTGACCACTGCATAATGACTCTGTATCCAGACCAATATTATGTGGCGATCACTCTATGGCTGTACTATTGGTCTGTATATAGTGTATATAGTCATTATGTGGTGGTCACTGTATGGCGGTAATATTGGTCTGTATATAGTGTCATTATGTGGTAGTCAATCTATGGCAGTAATGACTATATATACACTATATACAGAGCAATATTAATGCCAAAGAGTGACCGCCACATAATGACTCTATATACAGACCAATATTACCGCCATACAGTGACCACCACCTAAGGACTGAATACCACCTTATTTTTTTTTCTCACCGTATTGCCTTATATACATAGGAGCTGCAGCCAATCACCTGCAGCAATTACATAGGACTGATGAGGCCAGAGAATGGCTGCAGCTCCTATATACAGTCTATTCACCTCAACACTTGGAGTCAGCAGTGCTTCTTATACACACACACACTAATATATATATATATATATATATATATATATATATATACACACCATTATATATATATATATACACACACACACCATTTTATATATATATATATATAATATATATATATATACACACACACACCATTATATATATATATAATATATATGTATATATATATACACACACACCATTATATATATATATAATATATATGTATATATATATATACACACACACACCATTATATATATATATAATATATATGTATATATATATACACACACACCATTATATATATATATATATATATATATATATATATATATATATAAAAAAATTGAACACGAGGACGGCACTCCAGTAGTGTATAGTGAGGATTTATTCACCCAATCACAAACAGCTATATATATATATATATATATATATATATATATATATACACACAGCTATATATATATATATATATATATATATATATACACACACACACACACCATTATATATATATATATATATATATATATATATATACACACACACATCCATGAAAACACATTATACAGATACAAACCATCCAGTCCACACACTATACACAGGACATGTAACACACACTACATTCATCCATTATACACCTACATTCATACACATTACACACTACATGTACAGAATACTTACCCCCTCTAGCATGCTGGGTGTAGTGGTACATCCCCCACATGTACCTTGCAGCAGCAGCAGGCTGTCATCCTCACCCGGCAGCCCTCTCCTCCATCGTCCCGACAGCTCCACACCAGAGCAGGAAGTCACGTGCAGAGAGAGGAGCTGGAGGGAGGGGGAGGGGGAGCAGACACGGAGCAGACACCAGCCCAGCGTCCTGCAGCCTCTGCGTGACCCCTGATAGCAGCAGCCGGGGATCACTGCCAGACGCTGCAGGACGCTGCCTGTGCTCTCCTCTCCTACTGGAACTGCGGGAGGGGGCCCCTGGGGGATGGGGGCCCTGGGCATTTGCCCTGCTTGCCCCCCCCTAACGCCGGCCATGCTCCTGATAATGAGGAACACCTGGGCCAAACAGGTGGAGTGCTGGAACCAAGAAATAGCAAGAAAAGTGAGAGGACAGAATCCACAGTGTAGCAATATAGAAAGAAGAAAAAAAACATGAAATGCTAAGGCTGGGTTCACAATGTGTTTTTGCAATCCTTTTTTTTCATCCGTTTTTTTTTTGCAAAAAACGGATGAAAAAAATGGATGCAGTTGTGTCCATCCGTTTTGTTCAGTTTTTGCTGACACTACTTTTGTGTCCGTTAAAAAAAAACGGATCCGTTTTGATCCATTTTTTTTTTACAATGGAAGACAATGGAATAACGGATCAAAACGGATGCGCACTAATTTATCCATTTTTTCCATCTGTTTTTTTGCAAAAAATGGATGAAAAAAACGGATTGCAAAAAAGCAGTGTGAACCCAGCCTAAAGCAGGTCCAACTTGTGTCAGAGGCTCGAGAGGAGCCTGACAGACCCCCATTAACTTTTTTGGGGTCCGTCAGTTTTTCCGTTCCTTTTAGCAGTCTAATAGAATAAAAAATGTTGCATGTACTATCTACTATTTACCCGGCCATACACACAACTACTATCTCCACCAGGCTGGAGGGGGAAGTAGTATCTAGTACACACACATGCACAACTACACATTGAATATACATTATATAACAGTAAACACCCCCCATACACATTATATAGTACACACATATACAATGCCACACATATTTAAACACATTATGCATATATAAACCTCCAGTACACACACCTACACATTGACTATACATTATATAACAGTACACACACTATGTACATTCTATATACATATACTTGCACTTACATACATCTAGCTGGCAGCTGGTTGTGGATAATGCAGCAGCTGATGACAGGACTGGGCGCCTCATGCTGCCCTATATATGGCCCTATGTGCATCTCCTTGAGAACCCCCCTCTGTGTAGTCCCCCCTATAGTATATGCTCCCCTTCTCTCCCTTATAGATACCCCCCATGCTGTCTCCTCTTACAGATGGCCCCCCTGTGTTGTCCCCCTTATAAATGGCCCCTGTGTTGTCCATCCCCTTATAGATGGCCCCCGTATTGTCACCCTTATAGATGGCTCCCCCCTGTGTTGTCCATCTCTTTTACAGATGGCCCCCTTATGTTGTCCCGCCTTATGGATTGTCCCCCTTTATAGATAGCCCCCTTACATTGCCCCCCCCTTATAGATTGCCCCCTTATGTTGTCCCCCACTTATAGATTGCCCCCTTCTGTTGTCTCCCCCTTCTGTTGTCCCCCACTTAAAGATTGCCCCCTTCTGTTGTCTCCCCCCTTAGAGATTGTGCACTTATGTTGTCTCCCCCCCCCCCCCCCCTTGTGCAGGACGTGCAGGTTAAAAAGAAAACAAAACACATAACTCACCTGACACCTCGCTCCCCCGCCGCGGCTCTCATCTTCTGCATCGCCCCCGGCCGATGCGCGCTCCCTAAGCATGTCCCGGCACTGCACGCTTCAGTGACCTCGCGTGCGCCGGGGCCGATACTTCCTCCGTGTTCCGGAAGTACAAGGGCGCCGGCTGAAGCAGAGGTCACTGATGCGTGCTCTGCTGGGGAATCCCCAGGGAGCACGCATCAGTCGGGGGCGGACTGTCCTATCAGTCTTGTGACCGCAAGGTCACAAGCTTGATAGTACAGTATGCGGCGCCCAGGTGGAGGCCGGGAGGAATCACCTCAGGAGGAGGGCGCCGGGCGGCCAGCTAGGGGAACGCTCGGGCAGAGAGACAGCTACACAGCTGTCTCTCTGCCTTAGCGCCCCCCCAGCTGGCCGGGGGTGATGCGCCCTGTGCAAGCGCACAGGTCGCACACCCCAAAGGCCGGCCCTGCCTTCAGCCCTCCAGCTGCTGCAAAAATACAATTCCCATCATGGCTGGACAGGCAGACAAGGTTTAGCTTTTCCCATCCCTGGTCTAACAGATACCTGGGGGGGGGGGGAATAAAAATTAAAAATTAAAAAAAAAATTTGGTTCTACACCCGTAATAATGATTTTTTTTATAAATTCTGAATAAAAGTTACTGCATAAACCTGAAAAACAGCAGCAGTTTGTAGATACAGGATGGAGATGCAAATCCTCATAATGCAGTAGTGTAATACAAAAGGCTAGAATAGAGAAGCAGGGCTGCTGTTAGAGGTCTGTGTGGTCACATGACAGAAATGGGTAAGGGGTGTGTGCTCAGCATGGACCAATCAGGAAGTGAGAATCACAGAGCTGTGCAGGAGGACAGTGACGGAAGCTTTATATAGAGCAGTGTCTACAGCTGAGTGTAAGTGCAGGCACATTATAGCAGGAAAGGAGAGGATGGGAAACACAAGGGCTTACAGAGACTGCAGGGAACATGAAGGAATGAGCAGGGCAGATGTGGGCACATACATGCAGAACTCTGTGTCTGGGAGAAAGCAGTTACAGTTCTAAAGAGATTACTTCCACAGTCCTAACCCCTGATGCAAGCCCCAACCTGAAGTGGATCAGTTATGATTTGGAAGGTGAGGGAGACTTCCTGGGTCAGATTACAGTGCTGTAGACCACACTATGCAGGCCATGCCCCTCCTCCACTCACACTCCCACCCAGTACAGAGAGCTCTTAAACCAAAGCGATGCTCTTAAACCAAGTCACAATTTTGAAAAACTGTGAGCTCTTTAACCAAAATGCTCTTAAACCAAGTAACCAAGTTACTCTTAAACCAAGGTACCACTATATATATATATATATATATATATATATATATATATATATATATATATATATATATACATATATATACATATTACATTAGGATTTATTCCTAGCTTCTCTTAGGGTACAAACTCACTTGGCGGGTCTGCAGCGAGTCTCCTTGCTGCGTTTTTGCAGGGAGACTCGCTGCAGATCCCAGCCCTATACTTTCATTAGCAGAGAAACTTGCAGCAGGGATGCACATCCCTGCTGCGATTTTGTCTGCAGCCCTCCCCATTAACCCCCTAGCCGCCGGACATTATACATTACCGGGTCCCCGCCGCTGCTTGCTTCGGGGCTCCCGGTGTCTTCACGGCCCGCCCGGCCCGTGCGGCCGGGGGCATGCTGGGGGCGATCGTGCGGCCGGGGGGTGCGGGGGGCGATCATGCGGCCGGGGGGTGCGGGGGGCGATCATGCGGCCGGGGGCGATCGGGGCTGCAGGGGGGGCGGGCAGGATATACATTACCGGGTCCCCGCTCCTGCTTGCTTCGGCAGCTCCCGGCACGTTCTGCCCGGCCAATCATTGCGCTGCCCTGCCGCAGCGCACTGATTGGCCGGGCGGGCCGTGAAGACACCAGGAGCCCCGAAGCAAGCAGAAACGGGGACCCGGTAATGTATAATGTCCGGCGGCTAGGGGGTTAATGGAGCGGGCTGCAGACAAAATCGCAGCAGGGATGTACATCCCTGCTGCGAGTTTCTCTGCTAATGAAAGTATAGGGCTGGGATCTGCAGCGAGTCTCGCTGCAAAAACGCAGCAAGGAGACTCGCTGCAGACCCGCCAAGTGGGTTCGTACCCTTAGGCTAGGTTCACTCTGAAATTATACAGAATGTCACAAATATAATTTCAAAGGCCTCAATGCAAAATAAGTGTGACTTGCTTGTAACTTCTCTGTGATTTGGCTGTATTTTTTAAAGGCAATATCACAACTGTAATAGAGTCCAATATAAATATTCCGCAACTTTGATGTGATTTGCAGTTGAATGATATGCTGCCATGTAACCCTAGCCTCAAAGGGTCCTTGTCATAATGTCACCTCACCTGATTGGCACACAGTTACTCCTGAAAGTTCGGGTAACTTTGAATACAACCATGCCGGGTCAGTTCAGTGCACAAGCCCCATTCTGATCCAATAAGGCTCATGCACTGAACCATATCCATAGTTACCCGAACATGTTCATTCTTCAGCGCGGAGAAAGGAGCTGCGCAGGGAGGCTGGCGGGATTCCACGGCAGAGAATTCCGCCACTTTTGCTATGTGTGAATGTAGCCTTAGCCTGACAGATTGCTGCAGTATTTGGAACATTTTGGATTTCTTCTCCTTATCCTGTTCTCCTGTGGTTGATGAAGTGGATGTACTGAGAGGAATAAATAAAAATATTCACTTATGAAAACCCTATAAAATGACCATGAATTAATTTTTCAGCACATAAATGAAAAGTTTTCACCAGTAAAATATATTTTCATAACAAACTGGACTTGGACACAAAAAGTGGCACGGCTTGTTTCACCCAGCCTGAAAAAAAACGCCATTCTTATGCCGAACGCCAGCGGCCAGACGTTAGCTAGAAGTAAGTGGAAGATTATGAAATGCCATACATATTTGTTTTTTGGTGTGGCGTTTTTTTCTCCTTTCTGGCGTTTGAGGCTCTGTGGCAGTTTTTTCAACATGCAGCATGCATCTATATATATCACTCCCAGCCCTGTGACAAGTGCCGCAGCAGTACCGCAATAACTGCCCTCGCAAACAATAATTGACACCCCTGGGTCACCACAATAACATTTACTATAGGGGGACTGCACAGGGAGAAATCTACTATAGGGGGAACACACAGATGGGTCCATCTTCTATGTAAGGGATGCACAGAGGGTGCCATCTACTATGTAGGGGGACTACATAGAGGGATGTTATTTAAAGAATATTCCAGTGGCAGCAGGGTTAAATAGGCAGGGTCTGGGCATTCAATACCTCTCTGCCTTCCAGTAACACCCCTTTGATGTATTATATCCCCTTTCATTGTACTAATTTTGCACATGCAACATTGCTAGTGAGGTGGAGCAGGCTTGATGCACTAGGCACCCACATGCGGGGCACTTGCACAGTGCACATACATTGAATTTACCCCGGTGCAGTGAGTTCCGAAACTAGCTAGCTGACCTGATAATATTTTCAAAACATCCTTTACTGTTCCAGTCTTTTCGGTTTACTTAACACATGCATGCAAAGGGTTAAAAATATAAATTTCCCCAATTGCTTAATCAGACTTACACAAAAGAGTGCAGAGGCTTGTCCGTCACATACTTCCCTTTTCTATGATATATGTACAGGAGAGTCACACAACGGTCTACAATCTGCAATGAGGGGATATATAATAACCGGTAAGCTTCCGATACATACAATACAATGTTTATATACCAGTGATAGCAGCAAGTGATTGTTTTACCATTCATTATATATCTTTCCTATAAGTGATAAGCCAACCTGTGTACTAGACGTGGAACCTGCTGACAGTGTAACAACTGTGCTTTATATTCAGTGGGTGCAATGTCCCGGTGACAGAACGTACATGTGTAATTGTCTGTGTCTTGTATTATCTCTCATATTGCTTAGCTATTGTTCAAGATGAACAGAATCTTAAAGGGGTTATCCAGTGTTAGAAAAACATGGCCGCTTTCTTCCAGAGACAGCACCACTCTTGTCTCCAGTTTGGGTGCAGGTTTTGCAACTCAGTTCCATTGAAGTGAATGGAGCCTTATTGTAAACCACAGATGAACTGGAGATAAGAGTGGTGCTGTCTCTGGAAGATAGTGTCCATGTATCAAAGATATCAGTATATGGTATATTGTCAGGGAAGAGAACAATAGACAATAAGATTTTAAATTCCTACATAAATATATCAACATGAGGCTACGTTCACACAGTGTATTTTTTAAGCCAAGAACGGCCGTTGTTGGTGATTAACCCCTTCGGGATCATGCAAATTTTCGTTTTTTGCGCTTTCGTTTTATCCTCCTGGCGTTTAAAAGGCCGGAGCACTTCCTTTTTTTCACCTACAGACCCACACAAACCCTTATTTCTTG
The DNA here is from genome assembly GCF_027789765.1 of Dendropsophus ebraccatus. Classification (NCBI taxonomy): domain Eukaryota; kingdom Metazoa; phylum Chordata; class Amphibia; order Anura; family Hylidae; genus Dendropsophus; species Dendropsophus ebraccatus. Next base: position 72,711,186 of record NC_091465.1, on the reverse strand, counting down.
TGCCACTAATTGAACTTAAATTGCTCCTTAAAATTGCTCTATTACCAGGCTTATAACGCTTTTATCCTTTGTTCTATGGGGCTGGTTGAGGTGTCAGTTTTTGCGCCATGATCTGTACTTTCCGTCGGTACCTTGATTGCGTATATGCGACTTGATCATTTTTATTAACATTTTTCTGGATTTGACCAATTTTGCGGATTTTTGCGCTTACGCCATTTACTGTGTGAGATTGGGAATGTGATAATTTCATAGTCCGAGCGATTACGCACGCGGCAATACCAAATACTGTATGTTTATTTATTTATTTTTATTTATAAAAGGGGAGGTTTATTAGGGGAGGATTTTTTTTATTAATGAAAAAACTTTATTTATTTTTTTACCCAGTAATTAGAAATAGCAATTTAGATGCAGCTGTCAGCCTATTAATAGCACTTGGGATCGTGGCGGCTCTGAACTCCCCTACCCGACCGAGGACGTACAGTTACGTCCTTGGTTGTGAAAGGGTTAAAACAATGGCTGTTCTTGCCTTAAAATAATGCACTGTGTTGAACTCTTTGGGGATGGTGCGTTCACACAGAAAGATTATCTGACAGATTATCTGCCAAAGATTTGAAGCCAAAGCCAGAAATGGATTTGAAAAGAGGAGAAGTCTCAGGCTTTCCTTTATGACCTGATCTCTGTTTATAGTCTGTTCCTGGTTTTGGCTTCAAATCTTTGGCAGATAATCTGTCAGGTAATCTTTCTGTGTGAACGCACCATGATGGTCCTTTTACACGGAACGATTTATCGTTTGAATTTGCACGATAACGATCGAATTCAAACAATAATCGTATGTGTAAACGCAGCGAACGATCAAGCGACGAGCGAGAAATCGTTCTCAAATCATCGCTGATGGTTCGCAAAAAATTCGCAGATCGTTCAGTGTAAACATTCTTTCAACGATTTCACCTATGTGTGAGATAGGCTTAAACGATCGCAAAACGATTTTTCCGTACGATGTATCGTTTTGTCTAAACGTTATAAAAAAAAAAACATTGTTCATTCAAAATCGTTAATCTTGTGATCGGGCGAATTATCGCTCCGTGTAAAAGTACCATAAGTTTTCAAGATTTCCTAGTTGCACCTTAAGGGGGTACACTGACTATTCCCTGCAGGAGGTGGTGTATTTTTTCCAGTCTGACACACTGCTCTCTGCTGCCCTCTCTGTCTGTGTCAGGAACTACCCAGAGCAGTAGCAACTAATCACCATAGAAAACCTTTCCTGCTCTGGACAGTTCCTGACATGGACAGAGGTGGCAGCAGAGAGTACTGTGTCAGACTGGAAAGAATACACCATTTGCTGCAGGACATACAGCAGCTGGTAAGTACTGGAAGACTTGAGAATTTTAAATAGAAGTAAATTATGGTGCCTGTCAGATAAATGTCTGTGTAAACGCACCATTACAAAGCTGTATAACTTACTGACACAAGTTGATTTGAAAACTATTGATTTTAATTGTTTCACTCTTGATTTGTAAAGATCCATGCTCACGCTGCAGAGATAACCCCACTCAGATGTATTAAACACAAAATAACTCACAGGTATTTCTACACCAAATCAATTGTGTGTGAATGTCCACTTTTATGCACTTATAATTAGTAATAGATTACCAGTAACAATGTGATCTATCCATTATCCATAAGGTTAGGTTACCTGACAATTTTCCCCACAATAGTGGTCATGTGACCAAACATCACTGCTGCGTCAGCTCTTAGATGACCATAACTGTCAGCCCAAATCTCCACGTAGTCCTATGCTAATGATCACTAGCCCCATAGCAGCTGATGGTTACCCCCGCATCCTCATAGTCCATCTGCCTAGTTAGGTTAGTTTCACATGACATTTGACAGCTGGTTCAGGCTGTGCGGCCGAGAAGACGCTGAGTTGGTATTTCTGTGCAGTTCCAGAACCCTGTCTGAACACAGGTCTATTTTAGGTTTGTTCAGCCCCACCCATCTTGCTTGTTATGCCTTGGCAGCTTCAGGGTTAACCTGCTCCTCCATAAATAGTGGGTAAGCCTAGCAGAGAGTGCTGGCTATTAGTGTTCCTGCTAGGCTAAGTGTGTTCTCGCTGTTACTTGTAGGTCTCTTGATCCTGCTCATTCTTTGACTTCTCTGTTTTGCCGCCTGCCCTGACCATTTTTGCTTGACCTTGACTACCCGTCTGCCTCTGTTTTTGTACCTTAGCTGCCCGCTGTATTGACCAGGAATGTTTACCTCGCCTTATTATGTTTGTTTGTCTGTCTCTTTTTTGTGTGACACCGTACCAGCGTAGGGACTGTCCTCGTGGTTGTCCGCAGCTGCCCAGGACTGTCTTGTGGCAAGTAGGCAAGGACAGTGGGCGGGGTCAGCTCAGGGCTTACTGTCCGTGTCTTGTCAGACTGCCTTTTGCCATACCTGACACTTACAGCAGGCTACAAAAAAACAAAAACAAAAAAACAGTTAGTGCATGAAATATGGCGCTGTATCACACCCAGTGACATTCATTGGGGGGGGGGGGGGATTTCTATTTCAGGTAGTACACAGCAAAAATCTTGGTTAATAATGATTGTTTTCCTGAAAAGTTTTGAGTTATTATTAAAAAAGCAAAACAAAACAAAGAATCTGATTTTTTTTTCTTTAGTTCTCCTCGGCCTCACAGTGGATGTGACCAGTGGAGTGATCAGTATCCAGCTGATCCCTCAGTATCCGGTCACTAATGGGTCCGTCACCCTGAGTGTTATTGGCAGTACTGGGGAAATTGAATATGTCTCCTGGTATAAAGGACCAAGGATGGATTCTCCGTATCGAATTCTGTCATATTTTCCTGGTAGTAGTAGTTCCCCTATAGTTCCTGGACCTTTGCACAATCCCAGGATCACAGCTTTCAATAATGGATCATTACAGATCAAAGATCTTCTCATCACGGATGGGGGGAATTATATGGTAAAGGTACAGACAGCGACACAAGAAGATGCAATTGTGACCCTGACCGTCTATGGTAAGTATTATTTTATAACTTTCAGTATGTTATAAGCTGATACTGCTCCCCATACATGACAACTGTCTCCAGGAGGATTTGTCCTCATTTCACATGACAACCAATCACAGTCCAGCTTCCACTTTGCACTGGTTACGAGGGGGTGCTGATAAGTCTTTGGCTTTACCCAGAAAGAAACGAGATCGGAAGATGAAACCTCTCATGAAAAGTTCTGTAAGCCTTGCAAAAAGAAGGATTTCGGTTGGTCCCCAAACCAGTTATCTGTAGCAGCCATGGCATCAGAAATGGTGTGAAATTTGGTTCCCTTGAGATGTTTCTTCAGGTTTGGATACAGATGATAGTCAGAGGGAGCTAGACCTGGTGAATAAGTTGGGTGGTCACCCAGCTGGAAGCCTAACTCCACCAGTTTTGCTCTGGTCGCTTGTGCTGTGTGAGCGGAGGTGTTGTCTTGCAGGAACAAGGTTCCTTTGGACAGCTTGCCTTTTGGCCTTCAGAGCTGCCTTCAATTGGTCCCAAAGTTCAATGTAATACCTTTCATTGAATGTGTAACCATTTTGAAGTAAGTCCACTAGCAGCATACCCCAGGGCCGTCTTAACAGTATTATGGGCCCCTGGGCAGAGGTGCGAATTGCCCCCCCCCCCAACCGCCACCATCAAATCCCCCACATCTTTGCATATAGTGCCCCCCATAGTAGCCAATCCCCCCATAGTAGCCAATCCCCCCCATATAGTGCCCCCCATAGTAGCCAATCCCCCCATATAGTGCCCCCCATAGTAGCCAGTGCCCACATAGTAGCCAGTGCCCCCCATAGTAGTCAGTGCCCCTCATAGTAGCCAGTGCCACCCATAGTAGCCAGTGCCCCCCATAGTAGCCAGTGCCCCCATAGTAGCCAGTGCCCCCCACAGTAGCCAGTGCCCCCATAGTAGCCAGTTCCCCCATAGTAGCCAGTGCCCCCCACAGTAGCCAGTGCCCCCATAGTAGCCAGTGCCCCCATAGTAGCCAGTGCCCCCCATAGTAGTCAGTGCCCCTCATAGTAGCCAGTGCCCCCCATAGTAGCCAGGGCCCCCCATAGTAGCCAGTGCCCCCATAGTAGCCAGTGCCCCCCATAGTAGCCAGTGCCCCCACAGTAGCCAGTGCCCCCATAGTAGCCAGTGCCCCCCATAGTAGTCAGTGCCCCTCATAGTAGCCAGTGCCCCCCATAGTAGCCAGTGCCCCCCATAGTAGCCAGTGCCCCCATAGTAGCCAGTGCCCCCCATAGTAGCCAGTGCCCCCACAGTAGCCAGTGCCCCCATAGTAGCCAGTGCCCCCCATAGTAGCCAGTGCCCCCATAGTAGCCAGTGCCCCCCAAAACAACAAACCAGTTACTCACCTGTCCGGCGGCCCCAGCAGCTGATGTCTCCCGGCAGCGCGCACTCCCGTCATCCTCCGGCACAGGCAGCGGGGTACGGAGAGACTGCCTGTGCCGGAAGTGACCTGCTGCATGACACATCCAGGACACAGGCAGCGTCTCTGTACCCCGCTGCCTGTGCCGGAGGATGTCGGGAGAGGAGCTGCTGGGGCCGCCGGACGGGTGAGTTCCTGGACTGCCCGCCCCTTCTATCGCCGCTTAGCTGAGTCGATCAGAAGCCCAGGAAAGTGCTGCTCATTGCACTTTTCTGGGCTTCTGATCGGCTGTCAGCTGAGAAGCGATAGAAGGGGCGGGCGGAGGGGGTGGCTCAGGGCCGCTCACTATGCATATGTATAGTGAGCGGCAATAGAGGGGGCGGGCGGGACGGCTTTCTTGCGGTGCTCAGCACTGCTTGGGAGCCGTCTTCGCTTTATAGGACGCACTTAGTTTTATAAGTGCGTCTTATAAAGCTAAAAATACAGGTCACAGAGGGCAGGGGCCCCCTAGGGGGCAGGGGCCCCCGGGCAGCCGCCTACCCTGCCCAATGGATAAGACGGCCCTGGCATACCCTCCTTATCCCAGAACACAGACACCATCACCTTAGTGGCTGATTTTTGCACCCTGCACCCCCACTCTTCTGACTGCTGCTTGGTTTCAGGGTCATACAAATAAATCCAGGTCTCATCCATAGTGACCAGTCCATCCAGGAAGTTCTTTTCAGTCCGGACACGCTGACAAATGGAACAAGGAGTTTTCACTCCAATGCTTTTCTGATCTGTTGTAAAACATTTGGGGATCCACTTTGCAGATCACTTCTTCATGTTCAGACACTCATGGATAATGACACAAACACGTTCATGAGAAATCCCCATGATGTCTGCTATTCCTTAACCCCTTAACGACATCGGGCGTACCCATACGCCCCCGTTGCCTGGGCTTTAACGCAAACGGGCGTATGGGTACGCCCGATGTTTCCCCGATCGCTGCGTGTTCACACACAGCGGTCGGGGAAGATGGCCTGCTATAAATCATAGCAGGCCATCATAGCTTCACGGCACGGGGGGTGGTTAACACCCCCCGTGCTTACGATCGCCGCTATAGGCTGATCAATTCAGATCAGCCAATAGCGGCGATCGGAACCTTTCCGGGTCATCGGTGACCCGATGACCCGGAAAAAAATGGCGGTCGGTGCTGTCCGAGGACGGCACCGACCGCCATTACTGTAAAAAGTAATGGTGATCGCCGTGCCACCGGCCCGATCGCCGTGAACGGCCGGCCGGCCGTTCACGGCGATCGGGCCGGTGGCACGGCGATCAGAGTCCCACAATATAGTAAATACCTGCCCTGGACCCCTCAGCTAGGTAGCCGAGGGGTCCAGAGCAGGTATTTGTACATTACTCACCTGTCCCGGGCTCCTGATCGGCGTCTTCCGGGTCGCGGCGTCCTCCGTCATTCCGTTCGGTCTTCGGGTCTTTCCGGCGGTCCCCGTCGTCTTCTTTCGGCTATTTTCGGCTCCAGCCTCGTCATTTTCCGGATTTTGCGCTCTGCTGCCCCCTAGCGGCTGATATGTGTAATACACTTATCAGCAGCTACAGGGATATTCAGAATGTAGAAAAAGGGGTTTTTTTTTTCCAAATTTTTTTTTTTTCTATTTTCCGCACCCTATCGCCGCTGAGTGTTGATCAGCATCGCACGAAAGTGCGCTGCTAATCAGCAACTCCTCCTTTTTGGCGTAGGGTGTTTTTTTTCTATATCCTACTGCCACGGTCTGCTTATAAGTGCCGCACATAAGTGCGCCATTTATCAGCAACTCCTTTGTTGGCGTAGGTTTTTTTTTTATACTTACTGTAAAAAATCACGTAAAAAACACTACATTACACCACACTACATTGAATAAAGTTTGACACTACACCACTACATACCCCATATACCAATCCCCGTATAAAGATGGCCCCCAGGGTGTTTTCGGCGTCAGAGGGATACGTTATTATTACCTCCGACACCGAAACAGCCAGTGAGGATGAATGGGGGGGATCCTTCTTTCCTCCATTCATCCTCATCATCCAGTGACGTGTCTGGGGGTAGCGTAGCGTACGCTGCCCCCCAGACACGTCTTTTCCGCCAGTACCGTCCCAATAAGAGATCACAGTATGGTGTGAAATTCTACAAACTCTGTGAGTGTACCTCAGGGTACACTTACAGATTTCGGGTACGTGCAAACTGCGGAATGGCGAAGGATAACCCTTCGTGCATTCCGTAGCTGGCACCCGCCGGCGGACTAATGCGGGCGCATGTCTCTACCCGTGTCATAGACTCCAATCTATGCACGGGCGGAATCCGTCGTCCATCCAAAGAATGAACACGTTGGACGGAGAGCGGAATCCGCCCGTGCATAGAATGGAGTCTATGACACGGACGGAGACGTGCGCCTGCATCAGTCCGCCGGCGGGTGCCAGCTGTGGAATGCACGAAGGGTTATCTGTCGCGATTCCGCAGTGTGCATGTACCCTTAGAGTGTATGTAGGAAGGGACACCCGAATCCAGCCCCCAGATGCCCCCTCCCCCCCCCCCCCATCCTCGGAGTTAGTGGGAAGATCGTCCGGGAACTGATCTTCCCACTGCTGGATAAAGGTCACCACCTGTACGGGGATAACTTTTATACCAGCACCCCCTCTTCCGGTCCCTCGCTGCCCTGTAGCTTGCGGCACGATCCGAACATATCAGAAATAGTAATAGCGCCCTAATATTTAGCAGCCATGGAGCGGACCCAGCGCTTCTGGATATGAAGGACCCCGTATCGCACCAGGACAACATTTTCCAGGTGACGTCCCCCACACTGGAGAACAGGAGACCCCAGAAGAAGTGCAGAGTGTGGGGTAACAGGGGGATCAGGAAGGACACCATTTTCCAGTGTGACACCTGTCCTGATCCCCCCGGCCTCTGCATACTGGATCGCTCCAAGGCGTACCACACGTCACTGGGGTTCTACATTATCTAAATTCTGTCCCTTATTCCTATTTCAGGGGTCACGTTGATCCAGGGATTATTCTGATCGCCATTATGGAGTCGGGAAGGAATTTTTCCCCTGTAATGAGGCTACTGTCGTCTGCCTCACGAGGATTTTTTGCCTTCCTCTGGATCAACACAGGTTGAGTTTGATGGACTCCTGTCATTTCCAACCTTATAAACTAATAATTGCCCTAATACCCCCAAATAAATTAGAATTGTCCCTTTTCCCCAGCTAAGTAGGTATGGCCGCCATTCCCATTAGAGACTTGCCATGATGCAATTACAAAGCCTCTGTGCTGCCAGGACAGTAGAAACCCCCCACAAGTGACCCCATTCTGGAAACTACACCCCATAAGGAATCTAAGAAGGGGGGCAGCGGGGATATGGCCCCCTGGTGACGGCCACATTTGGGACGTGAAAGTGAAAAAAATTGTATTTTTTATTTTCTCGGCACATGTTCTACGTAAGTGCCCGTCACCAGGGGGGTCCATATGCTCACTGCACCCCTTGTTAGATTCCTTATGGGGTGTAGTTTCCAGAATGGGGTCACTTGTCGGGGGTTTCTACTGTCCTGGCAGCACAGGAGCTTTGTAATTGCGACATGGCCTCCATCCTCCATTCCAGCCTCTAAATGGCGCTCTGTCCCTTTGGTGACTTGCCCTGTGCCCATATGGCACATTATGCCCACATGTGGGGTATTTTCGTACTCACGGGACACTACCCTACACGTTTTGTGTTCATTTTCTTTTTTAACCCCTTGTGGAAATGGAAAAAAATCAAGGCTAGACCAACATTTAGTGTAATTTTTGTAAAATTTTTACTCTAAATTATTAATCTTGTCATGTTTTTTCATTTTCACAAGGGGTTAAAAGATAAAAAAAAACATTTAATGTGTAGAGCAATTTCCCCTGAGTACGGAAATACCCCACATGTGGACATAAAGCGCCATGCGGGTGCAGGGTAAGCCTCCGAAGGGAAGAAGCGCCATTTGGTTTTTGAAGGCTGGATTTGGATGGAATGGATTTCGAGGGGCCATGTTGCATTCAAAAGGCCCCTGTGTTGCCAGACAGTTGAAACCCCCCACAAGTGACCCCATTATGGAAACTGCACCCCTCAAGGAATGTAACAAGGGGTGTAGTGAGCATATGGACCCCACTGGTGACGGACACAAATGTGGAACAATGTGGCGTGAAAATGAAATATTACATTTTTTACACTATAATGTTGGTTTAGCCTTGAATATATCATTTTCACAAGGGGTTAAAAGAGGAGAGAAAAAACAAAATGTGTAGCGCAATTTCCCCCGAGTCCGTAAATACCCCACATGTGGACATAAAGCACCATACGGGTGCAGGGTAAGCCTCCGAAGGGAAGGAGCACCATTTCGTTTTTGAAGGCTGGATTTGGATGGAATGGATTTTGAGGGGCCATGTTGCATTCAAAAGGCCTCTGTGTTGCCAAGACAGTTGAAACCCCCCACAAGTGACCCCATTATGGAAACTACACCCCTCAAGGAATGTAACAAGGGGTGTAGTGAGCATATGGACCCCACTGGTGACGGGCACAAATGTGGAACAATGTGGCGTGAAAATGAAATATTACATTTTTTACACTATAATGTTGGTTTAGCCTTGAATTTATCATTTTCACAAGGGGTTAAAAGAGAAAAAAACACACAATATGTGTAGAGCAATTTCCCCCGAGTCCGTAAATACCCCACATGTGGACATAAAGCGCCATGTGGGCGCAGGGCAAGCCTCCGAAGGGAAGGAGCGCCATTTGGATTTTGGAGGTTGGATTTGGCTAGAATGGATGATGAACGCCATGTCGCATTTACAGAGCCCTCGTGCTGCCAAAACACTGGAAACCCCCCACAAGTGACCCCATTCTGGAAACTGCACCCCTCAAGGAATCTAACAGGGGGGGAAAAGAGGATATGGACCCCTTGATGACGGGCACATTTGTGCCATGAAAGTGAAAAAATGAAATTTTTCCCTTTCACGTCACATTGTTCCACATTTGTGCCCGTCACCAGTGGGGTCCATATGCTCACTGCCCCCCTTGTTAGATTCCTTGAGGGGTGTAGTTTCCAGAATGGGGTCACTTGTGGGGGGTTTCCAGTGTCTTGGCAGCACGAGGGCTCTGTAAATGCGACATGGCCCTTGAAATCCTTTTCAGTGAAATTCAGCTTCCAAAAGCCAATTGGCGCTCTTTCCCTTTGGAGGCTCGTCCTGCGCCCCCTTGGCACTTTATCGCCACATGTGGGGTATTTCTGTACTCAGGAGAAACTGCGCTACACATTTTTTGTCTTTTTTTTCCTCTTATCCCTTTAAGAAAATGAAAAATTGAAGGCTAGAACAACGTTTTAGTGTAAAAAATAAATTTTTCTTTTTTCACGCCATATTGTTCGGAAAATCTGTGAAGCACCTGTGGGGTCCAGATGCTCACCGCACCCCTTGTTACATTCCTTGAGGGGTGTAGTTTTCTGAATGGTGTCCCTTTAGGGGTGTTTTTTAGGTTTTGACACCCCAGAGCCTCTGCCAACCTGAAGTGGTACAGTCAGAAATGACCAAATATAACGGAGGCATTGAAATTCACTAGGCGCTCCCTTATATCTGAGGCTTGTGGTTGCGTCAAATAGCGCAATAGGGCCACATATGGAGTATTTCTATAAACTGCAGAAACGGGGCAATAATTATTGGGGTGCATTTCTCTGGTAATAGGTTTATAATTATGAAAAATATTGGATTACAATAAAATTTCTGCACAGAAAATTAAAATTTTCAAATTCCTTACACACTTAGCTTTTATTTCTGTGACTCCCCTAAAGGGGTAAAACACTTTCTGGATGTGCTTTTGCAGAGTTTGGGGGGTGCAGTTTCTGAAATGGGGTGCTTTGTGGGGCTTTCTAACATACAGGCCCCTCAAATACACTTTAAACCTGAACAGGTCCCTAAAAATATCTGATTTTGAAATTTTACTGAAAATTTGGAAATTTGCTGCTAATGTTTTAAGCTCCCTATTGTGTAAAAAAAATGAAAAATAGTTTAATAAATGCCGCCAACATAAAGTAGACATGTTGCTAATGCTATTTAATATATAATTTATGTGGTATAACCACTTTCTGTATACGCAAAAAAGTTTCAAAGTTGGAAAAATGCATTTTTTCACATTTTTTCACATTATTTGGTTTTTTTTCATAAAGATTTGTTATGAGTATCGACTCCAATTTACCAGAAATGTAAAGTACAATATGTCACGAGAAAACAATCTCAGAATCAGCCGGATAGGTAAAAGCATCCCGAAGGTATTAATGACTAAAGTGACACTGGTCATATTCATAAAATTTGTCTCTGTCATTAAGGCCATTTCAGGCTCTGTCCTTAAGGGGTTAAGCTGAAATTCACAGATCCTCCAGTATGAGGTTGTGCACAGCATCGACGATCCCTGGAACAACAACCACTCTCAGTCTTCCAGGATGTCCTCCATCATTGTTGCTGAAGTGGCCAGTTTTAAATTTGGCAACCCAGCTCTTACCTGTAGAATATAAAGAGCATCAATCTCCCAAATACAGTATGTGACATATCATCATGAATATCCTTCACAGAATTTCCTTGCAGAAACAAGAAATTTATCACTCCTCGTTTGCTGTGAATATCCCCTTAGGCTCCGCCATTTTCCTTTCCTGCGCACCTAGATCACTGTTGTCATAAGCTACATACATAAAATTTATATTAGACCACTGTGCAATTAAATATACTGTAAATAAATAAATATATATATATATATATATATATATATATATATAAATATACATTTATTTATATATATATATATATATTTATATATATATATATATATTTTAGCAGTATATTTAATTGCACAAGTATGGATTCGTTAGAATTAAATTATTGAACAAGGGAAATAACTTTATTAGAACGAAAATGTTTTTTTATTAATTAAATATATTATTAATCAATACAGGGATCGGCATTATTGCAGAGGATCGCTAACCCCCGTAAATGCCGATCCCTGTATTACTGCTGTTTCCTGTCCATTTCCGTGGTGTTTCCATCAATTTCTGAGGTTGACAGGTTTTCCCACGACCTTCCCTCTACCGAACGTGGGTCCCCTGCAAAAATGCTCGAGTCTCCCATTGACTTCAGTGGGGTTCGTTACTCGAAACGAGCACTCGAGTATCGGGAAATACTCACCTCGAGTAACGAGCACTTGAGCATTTTAGTACTCGCTCATCACTAATCTCCTACTGTACTGAAGACACAGAGAGGAGTTGTTTGTGCCACACTCTAGCACACACCTCTCCACTCCTTCCCCTCCCTCCTCTTCATGAATAATCAAGGCTGCCCGGCCTTCTGCTCGCTCAGCTGTCAGCCAGTGTCTCTGATTGCAGATCAGTCCTCTGTAGGCAGTTTATGTCTGAAAAAAACACTCAGATATAGTTGAAGCTTTGGTCTCGGGGTAACTTTCCTGTCTAGTAGACCTACCAGCAGTTCATTCTCTGGTTCAAATCCCCTGATGGGAATGAAATATTGGACTTTATTTACTAATGTTTTCCTCATTATTGTATAATTTTTAAGGCTATGTTGACACACAGTATTTTTGCTCAGTATTTTGCAACCAAAACGAGAAGTGGATTGAAAACACAGAAAGGCTATGTTCTCACACTGTTGAAATTGAGTGGATGGCTGCTATTTACTGGCAAATAATTATTTTATTTTGATACAACGTCCAATATTTGCCATTAAATGACGGCCATCCGCTCAATTTCAACAGTGTGTGAACATAGCCTTTCTGTTTTCTCAATCCACTCCTGGTTTTGGTTGCAAAACACTGAGCAAAAATACTGTGTGTGACCATAGCCTTAAAAATGATACAATAATGAGAAAAAAAGACATCTGTTTAATTTCCATCACAGGATTCGAACCAGAGCATGAACTGCTGGCAGGTCTCTAGACAGGTGAGTTACCCTCAGACTACAACTACAATACATTTGGGGGGGAGATTCAATTTTACCTGAGTGTTTTTTTTTTCAGACATAAAGGAGGAGATTTATTAAAGGGTGTAAAATTTAGACTGGTGCAAACTGCCCATAGCAACCAATCACAGCTCCTCTTTCCTTTCACCAGAGCTGGAAGCTGAGCTGTGATTGGTTGCTGTGGCCAGTTTGCACCAGTCTAAATTTCACACCCTTTGATAAATCTCCCCCAAAATGCCTACAGAGGACTGATCTGCACTCTGACAGCTGAGCAAGCAGTTGGCCGGGCAGCATTAATTCATGAAGAGGGAGGAAGAGGCGTGCTCTGTGACTCTTCAGTACAATAGGAGACATAAGATTATACATAATCCGCTGCACGAAAAATTACCAAAAAGGTACAATGCTCACTGGGGGCTGCCAGCTACAGCACACTGTCAGCACCTCAGGTAGGGCCCAGGAGCTGACCGATTCCCTATAATAACTTTTTAGTAAAAGTCTCCTTTAGATCTGAATAGAATGATGACTTTAGAACAACTGTCACCTTTCTATCCCAACATACAGAGCCGGTCACTAAACCTAAAATCACAGCGTCCATCACCCAACCCAAGGAAAATGAGACACTCACCCTGACATGTGACACCTCTAATGCTGTGACAACAAGATGGAGCAGACGTGGTACCAGCATCTCCTCCGAAGCCAGGTTATCTACCGATAACAGGACTCTCACCTTCTCCAGTATAAAACGGGAAGACGCAGGACAATACCAGTGTGAGGCCCAGAACATCGCCAGTAAGGATTCCAGTGATCCCTACACAGTTACTGTGACCTGTGAGTAATTATACTAGTTACTGTATATTGGTGTGATCACCATAGACTGTATCTCCTGTATATGCCCGGTACGATAAATCGTACGGAAATTTGTTTTGCGATCGCTTTAAGCCTATCTCACACATTGGTTAAATCAGCAAACGAGTGTTCACACGGAACGATCTGCGAATTTTTTGCGAACGATCATCAACGATTTGAGAAGTTGTTGAAAGATCAAAATGAACGATTTTTCGCTTGTCGTTTGATCGTTCACTGCGTTTACACGTACGATTATCGTTCGAATTCGATCGTTATCGCGCAAATTCGCATGATAATCGTTCCGTGTAAACGCAGCATAAGACAGTGTGATAAACAGGAACCTTGATGCCTATAGACCAAAGGCTGTGTTCATGGCTGAGAACAGAACAGCTAGTGATTGACCTTTACATAAACCTTCCATGGCCAAATATGGGGCCAATAGGTCGAGGCATTTGAAAATCTATAGATGATAGTTTAAAAAAATACCATCACTAGAGGCAAAAAACTGGGTGGAGGAAACTGTTATGATGCCGAAACATTGCACTATAAACTTCAATGTTTATCAAAAATTTAGTGAAGAACTCCAGTGTCTGATTCGTCTTTGTTCAGCATCTGAGATGTTACTGGGGGGGCAAAAATTGTTGGAATCATTCTTTTTGGTCAAGCTAAGGCCGGACATCTGCAGAGCTAGGGGGAGGTCTACATGACACGGGCTTGGAAGGAGTCACAGGGGTGGGGCAGATTATGGTGGGGTTCAAGGGGGAAAAGGGGGTATTGGATTAGAAAGGGGAGATTTCCCTAGGCGGAGGGTAAAAGGAGAGGGGCAGTCTTAATGGGGACTAGATAGGGGTTTTGCAGCCATTTTGGTTACAGAATCTGTGAGGAAACTCCTGTCCACCTTCCTGTTTGTTAGTTGGTTTAGTTGTTTACAGTTTTTCTTTGGGGGGCTGGGTAACTGTGGTCGGGATCGGGATTTGGCCGAGCAGCATTTTGTTTTTTCTTTTATAATGGCAGTTGTGGGGCGGTGGGGGTGTCCTCGTAGTTGGATGGAAAAATGCACTATTGCTGGAGGTGAAGAGGGGGGGAGACCTAATGGAATGGGTTCTGGACCCCCTTCAGGTAGGTAATTTTATACTGGCGGAATGTGGTTGTCCTGTGGAAAAAGGTGGTTGTAGGCCCCAACATAATAGAAATAAATTATGCCGGTGGTACATGATGATGCCTTTGAGCCAATGCCCTTAAAGGGGTTATCCAGCGCTACAAAAACATGGCCACTTTTCCCCCTACTGTTGTCTCCAGTCCAGGTGCGGTTTGCAATTAAGCTCCATTTACTTCAAAGGAACAGAGTTTCAAACCCCACCCAAACTGGAGACAACTGTAGGGGGAAAGTGGCCATGTTTTTGTAGCGCTGGATAACCCCTTTCAGCAATATCGGCTGAAGGTAAACCTGCAATGTTAGTGTTAAATTGGTGAGTCACCAGGGTTATTGGCTTCCAGGACAAACCCCATGATAATGAGGTGCTTAACTTACTAGATCCATCTCTCTTTTCTTATATAGACGGACCAGATAACATGAACATTAATGGAAATATTGACACAGCATATGTGAGGCCTGGTTCTTCCATCACACTAACATGTTCTGCTGATTCTTCCCCACCTCCTGAATACCTATGGAGACACAATGGCACTGTCTTAGAGGGAAAGACAAAAGATTATGCTATTAGTGCTGCTATGTATAAGGATGAAGGAACATACATGTGTACGGTGAAGAACCTGGTGACTTTGCGAATCGCAACAGTCTCTGTATATCTAAATGTGACTGAAGGTAAGACTATAAAGTAACTGATTACATCATTTTTAGATAGCTGTATTACGGTAAATACCACCAAAGAAGTTAGCAGGCACCACTCAACTAGATTTAAAGTATACAAAAAGTCTGGGTCTAAAGTATACAAAAAGTCTGGGTCTGTTCAGACTGTAACCAATAAGGAGAACACCTGGCTCTGTGTCAGATACTGAGACAGGAGCATAATGTAAGTCTATGGGGCTTTCATGCCCACATGGACACAGAGAGGAGAGAGAGGCACATGGCAGTACTTGTCTCCCCCGGCCCATTCTCAGATTTTTTTTTTTATGTTTCCTGTTTATATTAGATTACTTGTGTGTTTTTTTTAATAAGCTTCATTAATATTTATCAAATATTTACTCCATCTTTAAGTTCCAGAATTCATAGATCCTCCTGAGCCTTCCATAGGAGTAATACTTGGCGTTGTCTCCGCTATTATTATTGGAGCTATACTAAGTATTGGAAGTGTCTGCTTATACAGGAAATGTGTGGCCAAGAGGAAGAGTGGTAAGAGAAAATGTTAACTTACAGAAATTACACTTTTTTTCCCAGGGATTGGTGGGGTGCAGGTGGCTGGGGTGGGGGGCTTGTTAGAGATGCCGCTGATGACACCTGTGTCTGGGGAAAGGGGGTGTTGTGGACAGGGGGAGGCTGGGTAGACATGCTGCTTATGACACTTTGGGTGCCGGTGGCTGGGGGAGGCTTGGGTAGAGATGTCACTTTTGGCTTCTGTCCGGTAAGGGGTGGGGTGGTGCGGTCAGCCGGGGGGAGACTACAGGGGGTATAAGATGCTGCCAGGTGGAGACACTTGTGTCGGGGGGGGGGGGAATGCTGCTGGTGGAGATACCTGTGTACGGGAAGGAAGAGGAGGGGGGAGTATAGTTTCATGGCACCATGTTAGCTGTATCCAACCATTTAGAAAAAAAAAAAAATTAAAAACAACAACAGCGGCACAGAGAGAGGCATGGGATGGCTCAAAATACTCAGAGGGAATTGGTGAGTAAGACTGTGAGGGAATACCACTTTACACACAGTATTTTTGCTCAGTATTTTGCAACCAAAACCAGGAGTGGATTAAAAACACAAAAAGGCCAAGTTCACCCACTGTTGAAATTTACTGGATGGCCGCCATCTAATGGCAAATAACGGACATTGTTTTAAAATAAAGGCAATTGTTTGCCATTAAACGCTGGCCATTCAGTAAATTTCAACAGTGTGTGAACAGAGCCTTTCTGTGTTTTTAATCCACTCCTCGTTTTGGTTGCAAAATACTGACCGAAATACTTCGCAAAATACTGTGTGTGAACATAGCCTAGCTGTGTTCAGAAATAGTTGTATTTTTTTAATTCTACTTTGATGGTAGTCTACACTTTAGTTCACATGTTTTTCTAACACAAATTATAATTTTGAATTGTGGAAACAGCGCTTGTTGTTTAGGGGATGAGGTTATTTATAAAGATCAGTTTATAGCTGCTGAGTATATGGTGTAATGACATATTGTAATCTATCCCCAGAGTCATCAGAGAATAGACAGGACAACATCCCTGTGTATGAAAATATGAAGGTATGGTTTTATAGGAACAGAATTACACAAATTCTTATTCAAAATTAGATACTGAAACTCCCCCCCCCCTAATTTTAGATTTCTTTGTTTTTATTTTGCTTTTTGCACATGATTATGTTGTCTGAGCTGCTGTTAAAGGGGTATTGCAATCTCAACTTGTAGGACTTGGACTTGAGCGAGCGAACCTGGAGCATACTTGAGTCGATCCGAACCCGAACTTTCAGCATTTGATTAGCGGTGGCTGCTGAAGTTGGATAAAGCCCTAAGGCTATGTGGAAATCATGGATATAGTCATTGGCTGTATCCATGTTTTCCAGACAACCTTAGAGCTTTATCCAAGTTCAGCAGCCCCAGCTAATCAAATACTGAATGTTCGGGTTCGGATCGACTCGAACCCAAACCCAGTTCGCTCATCTCTAGTAAATACCCCTTTAAGAGCATTTAGATGTATGCCTTACAGCAGCCAAATGGACACAGGAATGAGTCAGGAGATGATTTATTGACTTCGGTGGAGCATTGTGAGCATGCTCTGTGACCTGTCCAAATATATATATATATATATATATATATATATATATATATATATATATATATATATATATATATATATAATCATAAGTAGAGATGAGCAAATCTGTCGAACATTTGGTTTTGTCCAGAATCTCTGTATAAGGGGCAACCTGCCCTTAGCTTTAGATTCATCATTAGATGGCTGCTGAGAAGTGATCTCTACAGAACAGGAAGTGTTCGGCTAATTGTGAAGTTCAGTGATCGACATTTTCAAACTGTAAGATATAAGGATTAAAAATATAAAAAAATAAAAAATATATATATATATATATATATATATATATATATATATATATATATATATACACGGTATATATACAATAAGATATTAACATAAAATAAATTGATATAGTCATAGTATTTACCATAAAAACACTTATGTTCATTTTCTGACAATCCCCTTTCTGTAGTCGTGGTGGCTCTTTTACAGACTTTTTATATCTACACTGAATGACCCCTCTATGTAGGAAATTTTTTACCTGCTCCTATTGCTGCTCTGTTGCTATGAGACCTAGACAGCCCCATAGCCTTGCATCCAGATTATGTAACCTAGATCCAGTAGAGAACACATTAAATGCGGACCTCTCCTAGCGTGTTCTCGTGATCGATCAGGGTATGAAAACACTGACACATCAAAACTTGTCTTATATGTGTTTCAGATTCCCACCAATATAATCTTATACCATCATATCATTTCTATATCTGCTTTACTTTACAGGCTGCACAGTCACAGGAAGAATCCTCTTATATGGTAAGTAGAGAAAATGTGGCCCCCAGAGTCAACGTGCACAACGTATTATGGCATCACAAATTAGATATATTGGTGCCATGTTTACACAATGGTAAAAAAAAGATAATGGGGAAAATATATCAAGGGTTTTGCGTCTATTTTTCGGTGAATAATTTGATTTTTCACTTAGTTTTGGTCTAAGTTCTATTTATGAACCAGTATTAGACAGGCAAATATTTTTTAGATGCAACTTTTTTTTTAATCTGCCTGTTTTGAGTAAAAGTTCGTATAATCCAGGATTAGCAATTTATCATTTGCGACTTTTTAAAAAGTTGCACAAACAGGTGCAGGCTTACATCTGGTCAGAACCCGGTGAATATAACTGCGAATTTTTTTCATATTTGCTACTTTTTTCTTAGATACATTCACTATGGCAGTGCTACATTTTAATGAATCAGTCACAAGAAGTTGTAACAAAATACACACCAATCCTCATTAGAATAGTTGCACTTATTAGACTCCTTAATAAATGTCCCCAATGTGTATAAAATAACGGATGTTGTCAAAATAATGATCATGACAATTATTGTCTTTTGCGAACAGCGGACATTATTTTTTTTAGTTGTTCACACACAGCTTTCTTTTTTCACCATCCTTTCACTGTTTTCACTATTAAATTCAATGGATTTTTTAATTAAAGACACATCCAAAGTCCAATCAGTCCACCTGAACTAGTATAATGTACCAGCTGCCGTCATTGCGAGATGATGGATGTCATTCTAAACTCAAAATGACGGATATAATTTTTTTTCTTTTTAAAAACGAGAGGAAAAAACGTTATGACATCTTGGGTGGTCCTAGGTAGTGTTTGGACTATTACCAGGTGATACTAACACCCCATGAAGACTAACGGAGAGAAGTCCCTTAGAAAATCTCAAAATTTATAATGTAATACCATTTCTGCCCACATGGAGTGCTGTTATAAAAGCACTGTGCTCTCTGCAAGTACCGCCTTTATGTCATCCTACCCATGCTGCTTCGATGTTTGTTCTCCAGAGTCTTCTGTGATAACCTATTATTAAGCAAAAGAAGAGCCTGTGGAACCTTAATGAAGAGTCTCAAAACACAGGACTAGTCACATATCCCTCCGGGAAGGACCCAACCAAGGGGTGGCTCCTGTAAGGAAACCACCATATTAAGTGGCCCTATAAGTCTATGTAATGACAAGGGAAAAACCAAGGCCAGGTATCCATCCACATACAGCTGTTTCGGGGTGTTGCCCCTCATCAGTGTGGAGCAGGATTCTGGCTAGGTGGGAGCAATGCCTAGTAGAGCCATAAAAGAAACAGATCGCTGATCTCAGGGAGACCAGCCAAAGGATAACACTGTTGGCTGCTATGCTAGTGAAAACGCTCAATGCAGTGAAATCCTAGGTGCATTGCCCCCTGGGAAAAATGGATATGCAAAAGAAGAGCCTGTGGAGCCTCATTGAAGAGTCTCAAAACACAGGACTAGCCAGATATCCCTCCAGGAAGGACCCAGCCAAGGGGTGGCTCCTGTAAAGAAACCACCAACACCACCATAATAATTGGCCCTATAAATCAATGTAATGACAAGAGAAAAAACAAGGCCAGGTATTTATCCACAGACAGCTGTTTCGAGGTGTTGCCCCTCATCAGTGTGGAGCAGGATCCTGGCTAGGTGGGAGCAATGCCTCGTAGAGCCATAAAAGAAACAGATCGCTGATCAGCGATCTGTTTCTCTTATAAACCTGTTATTAAGGCAGTGTTCATATTTGCCTTGAAGCTTTTGTTTATTAACATGGGATACATCTGTGGCATTAGAGGAACTCCACTAACTTATAAGGCCTATAGGGTTTAGCTTACTTGTCTGCCTCTATGATGTCATCTGCAAAGGAGGAATAGAACACAGCCACTAAAGCAGATGTGATCAGAGTGTTACACTAGCTCTATTCATTATATGGCTCAGCTGACAGCTATTCCTTCTGACTCCCCATACACAAGGGCTGGGCCTGGCTGAGCGTTTATTCTCAATAGACAGAGAGGAGTCCATTGCTGAAAAATACTTCCATCAGGGGTTTATCTACGTTGAAGAGGAACCCCGTCAAATTTTTTCTCTTTTAAATCAACTGGTGTCAGAAAGTTATATAGATTTGTAATTTACTTCTTTTAAAAAATCTCGTCTTCCAATACTTTTAGCTGCTGTGTGTCCTGCAGGAAGTGACACTTCCTGTCATGGACAGAGCTGGCAGCAGAGAGCACTGTGTCAGACTGGAAAGAATACACCACTTCCTGCAGGACATACAGCAGCTAAGTACTGGAAGATTGAGATTATCAAATACAAGTAAAATACAAATCTATATAACTTTCTGACACCAGTTAACTTGAATGAGATCAATCGCCAGAGTACCCCTTTAGGCCAGGTTCAGACTATGTAACTGTGCGGCTGTATGTGTGGCTGTAATTGTGCGGCGGTATTTTTGGTGGTTCATGCGTACGCTGGAAAGTATAGTATATACGGCTGCACAGTGCACACTATGTATGAATCTACGGCCCGATCGTAAACGGACCCGTAAAAAATGAACAAGACCATTGTTTGCGGCTGGACATGCGGCCGTGGATTGACAGGCGGTCCGTACAGAGTACTTCAAAAATAGCCGGCAATGATGCCGAATGCCGATGCCTCTAATAGTTAATATATTAAATTAATAAAACACATTTTCTTTGTAATAAAGTCCCTTTCGTTGGTCAATAATTTAATTCTAACGAATCCATCATTTTGCAATTAACCTCTTAAGGACCCATGACGTACCGGCACGTCATGGATCACTGTCACTTAAGGACCCATGACGTGCCGGTACGTCATCCCTTTAAACGGGCGCCGCGGCCGGCCGGGTCCCGATCGGGGGAGATAGCCTGCTATAATACATAGCAGGCCATCTCTCCCTGTCGGCATGGAGGGTTGTTAACCCCCCCCATGCCGACGATCGCCGCTATTGGCTGATAAGCCCATAGCGGCGATCGGAACCTTTCCGGGCCATCGGTGGCCCGATGACCCGGAAAAAAATGGCGGTCGGTGCTGTCCGAGGACGGCACCGACCGCCATTACTGTAAAAAGTAATGGTGGTCACGGTACCACCGTCCCGATCGCCGTGAACGGCCGGCCAGCCGGCCGGCCGTTCACGGCGATCAAAGTCCCCACAAGTAATAAATACCTGCTCCGGACCCCTCAGCTAGGTAGCTGAGGGGTCCGGAGCAGGTATTTGTACATTACTCACCTGTCCCGGGGTCCTGATCGGCGTCTTCCGGGTTCCCGGCGTCCACTTCCTCTTGTCGGGACTTCGGCTTCTTCCGTGAGTCCCGATCGGCTGTTTCCGGCTCCAGCGTCGTCTATTTTCGTATTTTTCCGGCTCCAGCGTCGTCTATTTTCGGATCTTGCGCTCTGCTGCCCCCTAGCGGCTGATAAGTGTAATACACGTATCAGCCACTACAGGGATGTTCAGAATGTAGTAAAAAAAAAAAATTTTTTCCCAATTTTTTTTTTTTCTATTTTCCGCACCCTATCGCCGCTGAGTGTTGATCAGCATCGCACGAAAGTGCGCTGCTAATCAGCAACTCCTCCTTTTTGGCGTAGGGTGTTTTTTTTTTTATATCCTACTGCCACGGTCTGCTTATAAGTGCCGAACATAAGTGCGGCATTCATCAGCAACACCATTTTTGGCGTAGGTTTTTTTTGTATACTTACTGTAAAAAACACGTAAAAAAACACTACATTACACCACACTACATTGAATAAAGTTTTACACTACACCACTACATACCCCATATACCAATCCCCATATAAAGATGGCCCCCAGGGTGTTTTCGGTGTCGGACGCATACATTATTATTGCCTCCGACACCGAAACAGCCAGTGAGGATGAATTGGGGGGATCCTTCTTTCCTCCATTCATCCTCATCCTCCTCATCATCCAGTGACGTGTCTGGGAGTAGCGTAGCGTACGCTGCCCCCCAGACACGTCTTTTCCGCCAGTACCGTCCCAATAAGAGATGACGGTATGGCGTGAAATTCTACAAACTCTGTGAGAGTACCTCAGGGTACACTTACAGATTTAGGGTACGTGCACACTGCGGAATGGCGAAGGATAACCCTTCGTGCATTCCGCAGCTGGCACCCGCCGGCGGACTGATGCAGGGGCGCGTCTCCGCCTGTGTCATAGACTCTATCCTATGCATGGGCGGATTCCATTATCCGTCATTCCATCAACACGTTGGACGCAGAGCGGAATCCGCCCGTGCATAGAATGGAGTCTACGACACGGACGGAGACGTGCGCCTGCATCAGTCCGCCGGCGGGTGCCAACTGCGGAATGCACAAAGGGTTATCCTTCGCGATTCCGCAGTGTGCACGTACCCTTAGAGTGTATGAAGGAAGGGACACCCGAATCCAGCCGCCAGATGCCCCCCCCCCCCATCCTCGGAGTTAGTGGGGAGATCGTCCGGGAACTGATCTTCCCACTGCTGGATAAAGGTCACCACCACCCGTACGGGGATAACTTTTATACCAGCACCCCCTCTTCTGGTCCCTCGCTGCCTGAGCTACTGTAGCTTGCGGCACGATCCGAACATATCAGAAGTAGTAATAGCGCCCTAATATTTAGCAGCCATGGAGCGGACCCAGCGCTTCTGGATATGAAGGACCCCGTATCGCACCAGGACAACATTTTCCAGGTGACGTCCCCCACACTGGAGAACAGGAGACCCCAGAAGAAGTGCAGAGTGTGGGGTAACAGGGGGATCAGGAAGGACACCATTTACCAGTGTGACACCTGTCCTGATCCCCCCGGCCTCTGCATACTGGATCGCTCCAAGGCGCACTACACGTCATTGGGGTTCTACATTATCTAAATTCTGTCCCTTATTCCTATTTCAGGGGTCACGTTGATCCAGGGATTATTCTGATCGCCATTATGGAGTCGGGAAGGAATTTTTCCCCTGTGATGAGGCTACTGTCGTCTGCCTCACGAGGGGTTTTTGCCTTCCTCTGGATCAACACAGGTTGAATTTGATGGACACCTGTCATTTCCAACCTTATAAACTAATAATTGGCCTAATACCCCCAAATAAATTAGAATTGTCCCTTTTCCACAGCTAAGTAGGTATGGCCGCCATTCCCATTAGAGGATGCCATGATGCAATTACAAAGCCTCTGTGCGGCCAGGACAGTAGAAACCCCCCACAAGTGACCCCATTCTGGAAACTACACCCCATAAGGAATCTAACAAGTGGGGCAGCGGGTATATGGCCCCCTGGTGACGGCCACATTTGGGACGTGAAAATGAAAAAAATGGTATTTTTTATTTTCACGGCACATGTCCTACACATGTGCCCATCACTAGTGGGGTCCATATGCTCACTGCACCCCTTGTTAGATTCCTTATGGGGTGTAGTTTCCAGAATGGGGTCACTTGTCGGGGGTTTCTACTGTTCTGGCAGCACAGGAGCTTTGTAATTGCGACATGGCCTCCATCCCCCATTCCAGCCTCTAAATGGCGCTCTGTCCTTTTGGTGACTTGCCCTGTGCCCATATGGCAAATTATGTCCACATGTGGGGTATTTTCGTACTCAGGGGAAACTACCCTACACGTTTTGTGTTCATTTTCTTTTTTTAACCCCTTGTGGAAATGGAAAAAAATCAAGGCTAGACCAACATTTAGTGTAATTTTTTTAAAATTTTTACTCTAAATCATTGATCTTGTCTTGATTTTTTCATTTTCACAAGGGGTTAAAAGATAAAAAAAAACACAATGTGTAGAGCAATTTCCCCTGAGTACGGAAATACCCCACAAGTGGACATAAAGCGCCATGCGGGTGCAGGGTAAGCCTCCAAAGGGAAGGTGCGCCATTTGGTTTTTGAAGGCTGGATTTGGATGGAATGGATTTCGAGGGGCCATGTTGCATTCAAAAGGCCCCTGTGTTGCCAAGACAGTTAAACCCCCCACAAGTGACCCTATTATGGAAACTACACCCCTCAAGGAATGTAACAAGGGGTGTAGTCAGCATATGGACCCCACTGGTGACGGGCACAAATGTGGAACAATGTGGCGTGAAAATGAAATATTAAATTTTTTACACTATAATGTTGGTCTAGCCTTGAATTTATCATTTTCACAAGGGGTTAAAAGAGAAAAAAACACACAAAATGTGTAGAGCAATTTCCCCCGAGTCCGTAAATACCCCACGTGTGGACATAAAGCGCCATGTGGGTGCAGGGCAAGCCTCCCAAGGGAAGGAGCGCCATTTGGATTTTAGAGGTTGGATTTGGCTAGAATGGATGATGAACGCCATGTCGCATTTACAGAGCCCTTGTGCTGCCAAAACACTGTAAACCCCCCACAAGTGACCCCATTCTGGAAACTACACCCCTCAAGGAATCTAACAAGGGGTGCAGTGAGGATATGGACCCCTGGATGACGGGCACATTTGTGCCATGAAAGTGAAAAAATGAAAATTTTCACTTTCACGTCACATTTTTCCACATTTGTGCCCGTCACCAGTGGGGTCCATATGCTCACTGCACCCCTTGTTAGATTCCTTGAGGGGTGTAGTTTCCAGAATGGGGTCACTTGTGGGGGGTTTCCAGTGTCTTGGCAGCACGAGGGCTCTGTAAATGCGACATGGCCCTTGAAATCCATTCCAGTGAAATCCAGCTTCCAAAAGCCAATTGGCGCTCCTTCCCTTTGGAGGCTCGTCCTGCGCCCGCTTGGCACTTTATGTCCACATGTGGGGTATTTCCGTACTCGGGAGAAACTGTGCTACATGTTTTGTGTTTTTTTTTTCCTTTTATCCCTTTGTGAAAATGAAAAATTGAAGGCTAGAACAACGTTTTAGTGTAAAAAATACTTTAGTCTTTTTTCAAGCCATATTGTTTGGAAAATCTGTGAAGCACCTGTGGGGTCCAGATGCTCACCGCACCCCTTGTTACATTCCTTGAGGGGTGTAGTTTTCTAAATGGTGTCCCTTTAGGGGTGTTTTTTAGGTTTTGGCACCCCAGAGCCTCTGCCAACCTGAAGTGGTACAGTCAAAAATGACCAAAAATAACGGAGCCATTGAAATTCACTAGGCGCTCCCTTATATCTGAGGCTTGTGGTTGCGTCAAATAGCGCAATAGGGCCACATATGGGGTATTTCTATAAACTGCAGAAATGGGGCAATCAATATTGGGGTGCATTTCTCTGGTAATAGGTTTATAATTATGAAAAATATTGGATTACAATAAAATCTCTGCACAGAAAATTAAAATTTTCAAATTTCTTACACACTTAGCTTTTATTTCTGTGACTCCCCTAAAGGGTTAAAAAACTTTCTGGATGTGCTTTTGCAGAGTTTAGGGGGTGCAGTTTCTGAAATGGGGTGCTTCGTGAGGCTTTCTAACACACAGTCCCCTCAAATACACTTTAAACCTGAACAGTTCCCTAAAAATATCTGATTTTGAAATTTTACTGAAAATTTGGAAATTTGCTGCTAATGTTTTAAGCTTCCTATTGTCTAAAAAAAATGAAATATAGTTTAATAAATGCCGCCAACATAAAGTAGACATGTTGCTAATGCTATTTAATATATAATTTATGTGGTATAACCATTTTCTGTATAAGCAGAAAAGTTTTAAAGTTGGAAAAATGCATTTTTTCACAATTTTTCACGCTATTTTGGGTTTTTTCATAAAGATTCGTTATAAGTATCGACTCCAATTTACAAGAAATGTGAAGTACAATATGTCACGAGAAAACAATCTCAGAATCAGCCGGATAGGTAAAAGCATCCCGAAGTTATTAATGAATAAAGTGACACTGGTCAAATTCATAAAATTTGCTCCGGTCCTTAAGGCCATTTCAGGCCCGGTCCTTAAGGGGTTAAATATACTGTTAAAATAAATAGATATATAAATAAATGTATATTTATATATATATATTTATTTTTTGACAGTATATTTAATTGCACAATGATGGATTCGTTAGAATTAAATTATTGAATAACGAAACTAAATTTATTTCATCGAAAATGTGTTTTATTAATTAAATATTAATTAGTACAGGAAGCTCCATAAGCCGTTAATTCATATTCCCGGCAATAGAGCATTCTGTACTAATCATCACTTTACTTTAATGAAAACATCAAATGTTTCTTCTAATTATGTTATGACAATAGCATTATTAGAAGAAACATTTAGAATTATATGTGCGCTCAGCTGATTGGCTGATCGGCTGAGCGCACATATAATGAGCCGGTCCGCAGTACAGTGACTTCATTCTGCTGCGGACCAGCGAAGAGGACACATCGGGGTGAGTATAGAGCTCTCCCCACCCCCTCCCCAGCACTGCACCCCTCCCAGCAAGGAAGGGGGGGGTCAGTTAACCCCTTCCTTGCTGGGATGGGTGCAGTCTGACATCAGACTGGCCCCCAAGGGGTTAAGGGGGATGCAATACATCCTCCCTTAACCCCTTGGGGGCCAGACTGTAAGCAGCGATCTGTAAAGATGCTGCATACTGTAAGGAGCACAACACCGCTCACAATGATGGGTGTTGTGCTCCTGTTTGTGTGTTTTTTGTGTGTTTCTCCCTTTTTGTTTTTCAGATATCGGTATCCTGGGGATTACGTCGGATTACGTGGACTACGTCGATGACCAGCGTTTTTTTATTTATTTTTTTTTTATAAAATGGTCAATGAGGGGTGTGGGGGTGTTTTTATTTGAATAAAAAAATGTTTTAACTTGTGTCTTGTCTTTATTTCTTTACTTTATAGACTTAGTAGTGGAAGCCGTCTAATAGACGGAATCCATTACTAAGTTGGGGCCTAGTGTTAGCCGGTATAAAATGGCTAACACTAACCCCCTATTATTACCCCAGTACCCAATGTCACCAGGGGTACTGGGAAGAGCCAGGTGCCAGTGGTCCCGGAGCGTCAAAATTGGCGCTCCTGGACCGGGCGGCAGCAGGCTGGTAAGATTTAGGCTGGGGAGGGCCTAAACCAATGGCTCTTCCCACCCTGGTGTTACCAGGCTGCTGTCGTTTGGTTTTTAACCCGGCTGGTTATAAAAATAGGGGGGACCCTATGCGTTTTTTTTTATTATTTATTTATTTAAAAAAAAAAAAGCATAGGGTCCCCCCTATTGTTATAACCAGCCGGGTTAAAAACTCAAAAAACAGGAAACAGGAAGTCCTGTGTACCCCAGGCCATCTGAGCGCTCACAGAGAAGGCAGACATGTGATTGAAGGACACCTTGAGCTGTGACTCTCTGTACTGGCCGGAATTCCTGTGTTTACAGCATCATAACAACAACAACAACAAAATAATGAATGTATATTATAAACTTGCTTTACATCACATCTACTGCTGATTTAGATTTTGAAAAATATAACGACAGGGACACTTTAATGTCTTGTGTTTGTTATTGTATTGCTGTGGTTACTGTGTGGTTTGGTAATATGAAGACAGGGAGAATACACCCTTTTAAGCATATGAAACCTATAGTCCAGACACTACAC
The DNA here is from genome assembly GCF_027789765.1 of Dendropsophus ebraccatus. Classification (NCBI taxonomy): domain Eukaryota; kingdom Metazoa; phylum Chordata; class Amphibia; order Anura; family Hylidae; genus Dendropsophus; species Dendropsophus ebraccatus. The sequence continues at coordinate 72,683,653 of NC_091465.1, read as the reverse complement.
GGTTAAGATATATTTATTTGTTTATTTCTTTTATTACTTACTATAGGCAATAATTATATTGTAGTAAATGGTAATATATGTTATCCAGGTAACTACTACTGGGCAGTCACTAGTGGGGAGAATATTTGTTCATATAAGTTTAAATTCCACCTAGAATAGCTATTAACAGAGCATAAAAGTGATAGACACATGGCTGCGTCCTCCGCAGCACCTGCCCTCCTTGTCTGGGTGCAGTGTACAGCTAAAGAGGAGGCAGAGGGACGTGTATGTACATGATGCCATCGATGGACTATCTACCGTTAACCTAGGAAAAATGGTTGGCTGAAGAAGTTGGATGCAGCCCTAGGGATTCCAGGAAAATATGGATGCAGTCTATGGCCATCCATATCCATGTTTTCCAGCACTCCCTAAGGTTGCCTATAACTTCTACAGCCACCAGTATTCAGATGCCAAACACTTGGACTCAATCATACTCCATTTGCTCTCATCTCTGTTTATTATCACGTATACTCCAAGTCTCTCACACTGGCACTGGTTTTTTTATATAGTGATAATTTCTGAATGATTTTTACATTTCTCTTGCAGGGTTTGCAGTCCAGATCTGAGGACACATATACAGAACTGAAGATATAAGAGACTGGGAACACTCCAAGATAAGAATATCTGTATTCAGAATAAGACAATTATGACACCAGCCAAACCTGACCTCTGAGTTCATTCCAGTCTCCATTGTCTTCTCAAATGTATTCACTTTAGTTTGTCGATTTAGCTAAAATGAAGAGGACATGATCGCTGGTGAATTTATTTATTTCCTTTATTTTATTTGTATAGGTAAAGGTAAGCTTAAAGGAGGAGTCCGGGGAGGATAAAAGAAATAACTTGCTCTTACCTTCCCAGCGCTGGTGGCCGCATACCGCCGATCTGGTACCCGGACGCTTCCTGGTCTGAGTGGGGACCCAGATTGTGACGTATCAGGGCCACTAAACTAGTCAGCGGCCGAGGCGGGACCCTACTACGGCCACTAACTGTCTGAGTGGACCTGACACGTCACGACTTGGGTTTCCACAGTATGTGGCAACCAGTGCTAGAGCCGGGGAGGTAAGAGCATGTTATTTCTTTTATCCTCCCCTCTCCCAGCACTTGTGAAAAAAAGAGGTCTGCCCGGACATCTAATTTAAAGCCACTCTGTAATATGAGGACCGCATACAAAAATACCCTAGATCTCAGCATCCTGAACTCTTGGTATTAGTAACTGGTGACTTGGTATAAGGTTGCAATATAACTATTTGACATTGTTACATTCAACTGGAGTTATAATAAAAAGGTATCTGGAGAAGACGTCCATTGGTGTAGCAAGCTGGAAATATCAATGAGCTTCAAGAAGATTGGCCTGCCCTGCCAGATATTGTGCCCTGAAGACCTGCCCTGCCAGATAGTGTGCCCTGAAGACCTGCCCTGCCAGATAGTGTGCCCTGAAGACCTGCCCTGCCAGATAGTGTGCCCTGAAGACCTGCCCTGCCAGATAGTGTGCCCTGAAGACCTGCCCTGCCAGATAGTGTGCCCTGAAGACCTGCCCTGCCAGATAGTGTGCCCTGAAGACTTGCCCTGCCAGATACTGTGTATAGACACAATTTGGCCAATTTGGATTTTGTTTTTACACCATGCAAGTGACAAGTTATCTATATTCTGCTGCTTGATTTACTGTCTTCATTGCTGCATGCTCTGCTGCCTGTCCTGCATACATACAGTATTTTGTAAGTGTCTGGTTTTGACCAAGGGAGGGATGTGTGCTGAGGAACTGAGGAACAGCACATCTCCTAACCTCCAGACCGACAGAAGAACCACCGCCCACTTTGGAGAGTAGGCTCTATTCATACGTCCTGTTCATGTCCTTAATTGCGGATCCGCAATAATATAGGACCAATGTATTTCAATGGACCTATACACACATCCGTGTTGTGTACTGGGCTGCAATCCGTTCCGCAAAAAAAAAAGGACAGACCCTAGTACGGACAGTAACTGACACATCCAATACAACTCTATGGGGTCTGTATTTTACTGAAGCAATACGGATGCAATACGGATGCAATACGGACTGAATTTGCGGATTGTATACTGACTGAAATTTGCGGATTGGAAAAATATACTGACGTGTGAATAGACCCTTACCGTAATAACATTTGCACAATATTACTAGGTAGAATCAATTGACTATTTATATTTCTTTTCTTTTTTCCCCCCACACTTTACAAAATGATTCCATCAAAATATACAATATTATGACACTACCCCCCCCCCCCCTCCCCTTGCAGTATTGTGCAGAAATGGACTATATTCACTGAAAAGTAATTTACTGAAAAATAATGTACAAAAAATATTAGGTAACACATTTTGAGGACACCTTGCTCTCTTCCTCTTTAGTTTTCCGAAAGAGCGTAAGCTGCTTTTAAAATTTAACAACAACTACAACAACAACTACAACTACTACAACAACTATTACTATCAATATTATTTAGATTAACCTATAGACTTTTAGGTAAAAAATATAATAATAATAATAATAATAATAATAATAATAATAATAATTATTATTATTATTATTATTATTATTATTTATTAGATTAACCTATAGACTTTTATGTAAAAAATATAATTATAATAATTATTATTATTATAATAACAAAAATAATTATCATTATTATTATTATTATTATTATTATTATTATTATTATTATTATTATTATTTAGATTAACCTATAGACTTTTATGTAAAAAAAATATAATAATAATAATAATAATAATATTTTTTACATAAAAGTCTATAGATTAATCTAAATAATAATGATTATTATTATTATTATTATTATTATTATTATTATTATTATTATTATTTCACATACAAGTCCAGAGGTTCAATACACCAGCAATGCCTGAGATAACAGCGACTTTCTTATTGTCTGTCCTCCCTTCGGATTTTTTTTGTTTGGCGCAGCAGCTGTTAGGCGTTTTGCTATGCTGCTTTACCCATGGATATTACACTAGTAGTTCTCCATTTTCTTTTTGTCCTGTAAAAGCATACACCTCTCTAAAATTGACACATTTTAAACTCTTTAGACGACGAAAAAAACTTTCTACACCTATCAACAGGATGTCAGATTGCAGGAGCCAAATACATTTCCTGTGGTCTGTCTATATTCTAAGACCACATGGTATACATGTACGGCATTGGCTTGTAATTCGATTATTCTCAAATTATAAATTTTTTATGGACTTGTACTTTACTATTTTTTGGATTTAAGTATGATACTAGACTACAGTCGCCTTAATCCAATTAACATTACATTTACACTATGACGTCTAGTGCGAGGTCTATGGCCGGTGTATAATAGGGTTTCACTGGAGATTTCCTGCCTGCAATGTACATTTATTGTTGGCTATGATGAACTTTAAACAACCACTGACTATACACTATAGTAATAATAACAGCGTGTTCCTCAGCTAGGGCCGGTCATTGGAAATGTAAAGGAAGTTGAAAGGAAATTCTCTATCTAAGGAAACATCCTCTGACTTGTGATAGCACTGGAGTACAATATGTCTTACAGGATAACACGGCATTGCCAGAGTTCCCAGACATTCGGCATGTCCTGCGGTACGAGGAACATAACTATATCTAGCAGAGCCTCCGAGAGTTTCAGAGAGAACTACAGCCGAGGAATCAGCCATGAGAGCCGACATCATAGCAGGTAATGTTTTATATGTGTGCGCTCTAGGTTCATGCAAGTTTTTTTACTTTTCTATGGCTTCCCTGTATTGATAGGGGTGTAAGATCCCAAAAGAGGTGGAAATTTCAAGTGAAGCGGCTTGAAATTTCTGCCTCTTTTGCTCTACGTGCATGGACACTAAGGGGGTGCTTTGGTACTAACTGTAAAACTCTTCTTTTGGTTCATTAAAACTGTCATTAAAACTTCCCATGTTTTGTATAGGAACCAATAACATCCCCTGTCATGAATATGTAGATTAGACGGGAGGCAGTATATACTATATACAAGTAGGGTGCTGTACTATCTGCGTGCAGTCTCACCCAGTCATAAGTACAGGATTTCCGAGATGGCTTTTCCCATAGAATATTTTACCCAGTGTTAAAGATGCTATAAACATATTCTGTAACTCCTATAAACTACAAAGTGCTGATGATGGTAACAACACTGCAGGTCTCGGTCAAGAGTGTTTTCATTATGACATCCTCCAGGTCATCTTCCTTCCTAGACCCACCTCACCCCTGTTCCTTTGTTATGTCCTGACGTCAGCACAACAGGGGTGTTGGTTTGTTGCACCAATGATGTCACCTTAAGCAGGAAGTCAGCACATGGAGGGCAGGTGAAGGAGACCTAAGAAGCTTTGTGGAAAAAGTCCCACTTGGCCTTCTATTCAAAGCTGAGGGTCATCATAACTTTCAGGTGGACTTATTGGTATCGTTATCTGAACCATTAAAATAAAACATGGGTTGAATAGATTTCAGGTGTAGTCCAGCAAAGGTTATTGTCTACATTTCTGATGGAATAGGGCAGTGACGGGGTTAAAGGAGAAGTGCTGTGAAATTGAAAAACAGACGGAAGGGTGCGGGAAAATAATGAACAAAGTAAACTCACACCTCCCCATGCCTCTGTAGCGCCACTCCCGGGTCCCACCTCTTCCACCTGCAATGTTGCTGCCCGGCTGAACCATTGCCTGCTCAGCCAGTTAGTGACTGGAACGAAGTCCCGCCCCAGTACCTGATTGGCTGAGCAGGCAATTGATCACCTAGGTATGTGATGCTGCTGAAAGAGCTGCAGGTGGCCGGAGGCTGTCATCAGGATTCGGACGAGAAGCTAGAGGGACACGGAGGGATGAATTTGTCTAATATTTTCCCACCTCCCACACCCTCCTGCCTTCTTACAGTTTTTCAATTTCACAGGACTTCTCCTTTAATGTCTGTGTGGCATGTGGCTGGTGGTCTATGGCAGTAAAGATTCTATTGTCAGAATCCTTGGTGATCTAGGACAGTGAAGGGGTAACGTCAGAACCCCTGGGGGTATAGTATGGGGTTATTGCCAATATACCTGGTGGCTTACAGCAGTGAAAAGCAGTAGTGAAAAGGTTAATGTAAGGGTCCTGAGTACAGGGCTGAGGAAAGGTTAATGGAGGAAGCGGATGGAGAGCAGAACTCTCTACGATTAGGCAGAACAATTCAGAAGCTCTCTGCCTAATCTTTGAGAAGTCAGCATCAGTGTGACCTTCTCTGGTTTGGGGCCTGAGTTCTTGAGACTGCCATTAAGCCTTTATGAGGCTCAGTCAGTCAATCAGACTGGTTTCTAGAAATTTGGCGCCAGCCGCACCCCCCATCCCCCTCACCCTTTACACAGCTGATGATTTTTCGGCATTTCTGAACAGCTTGCTCAGTTGACCAATAAGCTTTTTGTCATGTGATCACTAGCATTGTAATATTAAAGGGGTTATCCAGCGCTACAAAAACATGGCAACTTTTCCCCCTACTGTTGTCTCCAGTTCAGGTGCGGTTTGCAATTAAGCTCCATTTACTTCAATGGAACTGAGTTTCTAAACCCCACCCAAACTGGAGACAACAGTAGGGGGAAAGTGGCCATGTTTTTGTAGCGCTGGATAACCCCTTTAACCTGTTCGGCTGCTGTACCTATAGCTACCCCACTGATATATCATTGGTACAGTAGAAGTGTTCATAAATGTTCATGTCTTTCTTTTTCCTTATAGTTCTGATTCTACACATGGACCTGATCAGTGGGAAAATACATATTCAGCTATGTCCTCAGCATCCAACAGCCAGTGAATCTGTCGTTTTAAGCGTCATTGGGATTACGGAAAATATTGAGTATTTTACCTGGTTTAAAGGACCAGACACATCTGCTGAATACCAAATCGGCACACATATGAGTGGTGTATCATTTATACAGGGGAAGCTGTACTCCTCCCGTTTCAGCACATTCTCTAATGGATCATTATTAATCCAAGATCTTCAAGTTGGAGATGGAGGTTATTACAGAGTGAAGGTACAGACGGGGAAACAAGAAGATGCAGAAGTGTTCTTACACGTTTATGGTGGGTCATTTTGTTGTAATTTTCTGACTATGTTTCTGGCTATGTCTATCCACAGTTTCATCACTTATGACAGCAGGAAAAGTGAAGTAATATGTTTACTGAATGATGGAAACCTTGGTGGAGTGGATCCTACTTTAAATTATTGGGGCCTATTACCACTATATAGATTTCTTTACAGATCTTGCGCCGCATATGATCATGGCCTAAATAACGTTAAAGGGGGTCTCTCATGTAGACAGGTAACGCTAGCTAATTTCTAAATAATGGTCCCTCACTTGTTATAAAGGGGTTCTCAGGCGCTGGTTAAAAAAAAAACAAAAAAAAAAAAAACAATCAAACATAGTTTTCCCCACTTACTATCCCTCCTGAGTCTGTCTCCGTTTGAATTTCCCGCTGTTTGCAGGTCCCTGAAGCTCTAGTTGGTGGCTTCATTTTTTTCTTCCCTTCCTGGTTTGGGCTTTCCCATGATGCATTTTGTCTCCTGTGATGTTTAACTTTTTGCATGACTCTGTAAAACTGTTAGGTGGCTTACATCTTGTTCAGCCAATCAGAGCTGAGCAACCTGAGTCATCTGACAAAGGGAGGCTGGCTTAACGGGGCTTAGACCCGCCTCCTTGTCACAAAATGGCTGCCACAGAGCAGCCTGACGTCAACAGTCATTAGGTAAGAATGAGTTTACTTCACTTCCTGGTGGGGGATTGAGGGGGGAAAAGATAGGGAAGAGGGGCAGATAGGTGATTGAAGCACATTACAGAGTTATATAACTTTGTAATGTGTTTTAATTACTGGGAAAAAGCTTTTCGCTGAAGTACCCCTTTAAGGCTTTAAAGGGTTGTCTGGGAAGCAGAAAATATATGGATGGATGGATAGAGCGGGAGGTTCGCCTGGAAAACCGGGATACAGCCACAGCCATAGGATGTATCCTAGCTTTCTAGGCGGTCTTCCCGCTGTATCCACCCTCTGCACGGAGGTTTAAGACAGCGGGAATCATTGCCGAGAGTCCGGGTTCGTACGAACACGAACCTCGGCAGGTTCGGACCATCCCTACCCAGGATATCAGTAGACATCTGAACTGGAAGTCACCATGAATAACTTTTATGTTTTCATTTTTAGTCAATGACCACTTTCCGTAATATTATTTAATTTTGTCGGCAGAACCCGTTGGTAAACCGGTGATCACAGCATCTCATGCCGAAATCAAAGAAGACGATTTTGTTTCCCTTACCTGTGTCTCATCGAATGCGGACAGGATCTCGTGGATAAAACTAAGCTCGGAAACAATGACTGTAGAAATTGGAAACATTGTAAAGCACGATAACGGGACCATCGTATTCCCTAAAATAAAGCGCAGCGATGAGGGAAAGTATGAGTGCCGGGCGGAGAATCCAGTCAGTCAAAGCTCCAGTGACGTCTACACTCTCAACATATCACGTACGTAAAGATACAAGATTCGTTAGGTTATAGGAAGAATGTAAAATTATTCTTTTTTTTCTAATTTTATGTAATTTTATGTAATTTTCTTGTTCTGATAACAGTCAAAGTTGTCATCAAATCCTTACAAGTATAGTTACATAGATGACAGGGCTATATGACCTGTTCACATCCATTTTTGCAGTGCGTTCCCACTCCATCCTTGGATGGGCTGCAGTGCCTAAAGAAAAAGTCTGGTATTTTGAAAAACTTTACCGCCAGCAGGGGCAGGGGGAACATAAACAATCACTACTCCACCTGCACCGCATCACAGGTCCCAGGACCCCCGCCGTAAGGCATTGTCCCCAGAGTCTTGATGATGTCACGACTCGGGACAAAATAACTGTCTAGGCTGATTGCCCGCTCAGCCAATCAAAGACTTCAGCAGTGTCCCTTCCCAATCACAGACTGGCTGAGCAGGAAGTCAATCAGTCGGGTCGTGACGTCTGCTGTGAAGGAGATTCAGGAGCCCAGCAGCGGGTCTGGAGCTGCAATCAAGTGTTGCAGCGGCGTACGGAGAGGTGAGTTGAGTTTGTTTATTATTTTCCCCCTTGCCAAATGAAAATCACCAGACTTCTCCTTTAAGGCCATTTCATGACCATTTCTGAAAAGGTTAAAAAAGCCCATAAAGCCAACCTAGAACCCTAATATGTTGATCCAGAGGAAAGCAAAAAAAAAAAAAAAAAAGCCGGGGGTAAATTTTGAATTTCAAACAAATGCCCATCCAAATAAATTACTGGATTTACGTCCAAGCTTAAGAAATGTACTTGTTTGTAATTTAATATTTTTTCCAAAAAGGCTTTCAGGCCCAATGAGTCACAACACCGTGGGGCAGAGAGTTCCATAGTCTGCTCTTACAGTAAAGAATCCAGATCTGTGATAAAGTCTGCATCCTACAGTGTCTGCCTAACATAGCAGCATTACTTTGTGTATGTATCCAGTGATTTGTACGTCACCAGAATCTCTCACTAGTGCAGCCTCAGGCTTTGAACCTTATAGCTTAAGGTGTAAACCATTGATACATGTTTTTCACATTTATAATGCAAAATGCTTTTATTTCAAATTTCCTTTAGAAGCTCTCATTTAAAGGAGTTATCCAAGATAAGAAAATAAAAAACAGCTTTTTTTTTTTTTTGCAAAACAGCACCACCCCAGTCCTCAGGTTGTGTGTGGTATTACAACTCCATTCACTTCAATGAAACTTTGAAACCCACACCCAAACAGGACAGGAGTGGTGCTGTTTCTGGAAGAAAGCAGCCATGCTTTTCTATGTCTAGACAATCCCTTTAAGGTACTACTATCGTCTAGTCAGAACACAGACTGAGTTTATTTTTGGCCTAGATGAGCATGCAAGCAGTTTCTATGAACTCATTCCCCTTGTCTTCAGACAGTAAGTTACTTTATAAGCTTTTCCTCACATTTCAGGCGAAGAATATGAATCGGTCACTGAGGAATCATATGGATCCACCTCTGCATCCCAATATATATCTGCATCACCAGACTCTAAACATGCAAGTACTGTATATGAGCCAAATCAATCTATTAGGAGTATATTAGTAGGGTCCACAGCAGGGGCATAACTAGAAATGGCTGGGCCCCATAGCAAACTATTCATTGGGCCCCCTGACTGACCACTAAGCCATCAAGTGTAGTCATAACTGCATAACTGCAAGTGCTGGTCAGGGGTGCTTGCAGTTAAAGGGACATTTCCGCTTGGCCACTGGGTGCAGCAAATGATGACGGCTCAGGGGACCCAGTGTATTGAAAGAACAGGCCATGGGGCCCCCTGATGCGGCGGGCCCCATAGCAGTCGCTATGGCTGCTACAGTGGTAGTTATCCCCCTGGTCCTTCTAATAATAGCCATAGCTGCATGCCATAATATTGGAAATTTATCTATTTTGGGTAATGTAAAAATTTCTGAAAAATTAATGTTACTGCATCACCTTGTAAATAGGTGCCTTGGTGTCAGCCGTATTCACATAACCAGAACACTTGGGGAAAAACATCATTTATGGGCTAGTTGGGCATCAATGTCAGTGCAAACTTAAAGAGAATCTGTCAGGTCCAGACTATGTACAGAATTGCCAACCCGGTAAGATAGGTGATAGGGAGATAAAACCAATAACACCTTTGTCTTTGCTGATGGTCATTTGCAGAGTTATAAAATAGCATTTTCCCTTGGAAGCTAAAGTGTCACAGAAGTCATGCTGAGCCGCAGCATGCACACCTCCTCCCTTCCCCACTCTCCCTAATTAATGTACAGCGAAGGAGCCTCCAGCTCTCTATGCCAATTAGTCAAGGCAGGAAGAGGTGGGGGAGGCAGATAGCTGCATGCTGGGGCCCAGCATCCCTCTGTGACATTGACTCGAACCCGAACCCGATTCGCTCATCTCTAGTCCTGAGTAGCTGCTGTTTCAGCCAACAGCAATCTCTTCCAATCTCCCTATACACATGGGCAAAAGTTCATGTATTCTCAATGGAGAGGTGTAAGCTGGAAATCAAACCTTCCAGATCCTTCTCTTCCCCGAGGCCGCATACACACCAGTCAGCTAGTCCTGCCCAAGTTGGCTGACAAGAGTATGGGGGATCTCAATTCCCTTTTAACCTCATCGGCAAGTTTTTTCTCTACTGACCATATAGTATATTAAAGCCATAAACTGGCGCCCATAAGACAAGTTGTTTTTTTTATAATATTCCTGGTCCATAAATAAAGGATATGTTGATTGGCTTGTTTAGTCTTTGTTCACATACTGCAAGAACTCTTGATCCACTCAAAGTTATTTTTGCATTTCATGTTTTTTTTTTTTTGTTTTTTTTTTTAGGTTTGAATGAATCGCTCCCATATAACAGTGCAGGAGTTACAGCAGGGATAATATGTGGGGCCATCCTGGGCCTTCTCCTTATTGTTACTGTAAGCCTTCTTCTCTATAAGAGATATGGCCCTCGTAGAAAAAAGCTGATGACAGGTAAAGAACGAAGTGTCTGTAATGAAACTGTTTACATTGCATGTATTTTAGTATATAACACTATATCATACCTCAGTCGGGTGATACTAAGGGGCATTTAATGATTATTTCATTAAGTTATATTTTTTTTAAGTAAAACAACTACCATTGTTGCAGCTTGCAACAACAACTATTATTAACTAACAATACTCGACTGCATGGAAGTATATAGAACACCGGCCGTGCTGTATACACTGTGGCCGACGTTCTATGCAGCCGTACAAAATAATTGACAGGTCTATTTTGTGCGGCCGTTATTCAGTGAACAGCATAAGATAGCTTGTGCACACAATGTAAAATATAGCTCCCGGACGTACTTTACATTGTGTGCTATGGCTAACTGGATTATCGGCCGGGGGAACATCTGAGACATTGGCCGTTGTTCGACACGTCAAACACTGGCCGGGTCAAACAATGGCCGATGTCCATCCAGGTGGTAAATATGGCCTTATTATGTAGAGGAGGGTGGGTAGTTATGGGGTTACCAATCCATATTGGTTTCTTAATTCTGTGAGGCCAGAAATGAAAAATTATTTGGAGCTCTGCTTTGGGCGTCCAGGCATGATGGGAATTGTAGTTTTGCCACAGCTGGAGGGCCGAAGGTTCCCGATCTCTGCTCTAGATCAACACAGTAGGACTTCTTGGTCTCTACTTCTTTCAACCCTACTATGACTATGACTGTCCATTAGAAACATAAGTGCTTTGCACAGATATCGGATATTTTATCAGTCAAATGCCTCAAACTAGTAAAACCCATTCTTCATACTTTTATGTTTTTTGCATTAATTCAGGACCTCCGATAGGTGTAGCGGAGTCATACGCTATATACAACAACATACTGGATCCAGCAACAGTGAGTAATACATGCAGATTACTGTTGTCTTTAGTTTCAGCAGCTTTTATGGAACTAAAACCCATAAGAGCTTTTGCTACTTGATTAAAGGGGTATTCCAACATCAAGGAAGCAATGCTTACCCGTCTGCTGCAGTTCAGAGATCACCAAAATACATTTTTTTTGTGGGTATGTAACCCTCTCCCTACCACATTCTCTCACTGCTTCATGGTTGAGCAGTGGCTCAGTAAAACAACTCCCAGAATGCATTGCTTTCCCCCAGCTCTTCATCACAGCCCTCCCACCCTGCTCACTCTCCTCCCACAGCACTCCTGCCAGTTTCCCACCCAGATTGATTGAGGACCATTTCAGTAGATAGCAGACTATTGCTCTATAGTAAATAAACCTGCCGAACCCGCTGTATTCATTCCCTGTCAGCTCCTCCGGCTAAGGCATCTTTCATCAAAAAAGCAACCTGCTATAATCACACCTTATTCTTACCTGTAAATGCTGATAAAGGTGTATATGGCAGGTGAGATGGTGATATAGACTGTAGGGGCCGGTGAGAGGTGGTAAAATTAAGCATGGATCGTGGTCCGAGCTTAGAGAAGAGATCCAGCCAAGCGTTCTGAGACCACAGAGGATGATGCCTTGTCTCGAAAAAGAAGCAGGAGCTGCTGAGACAATAAAACAATGATAGTGACTATTCTGATACTTTATCAAATATTCCATATCGATAGGCTAGTAATTGGAGATGAGTAGAGATGAGTGAACCTTGAGCATGCTTGAGTTCATCCAAGCCCGAACGTTCAGCATTTGATTAGCTGGGGCTGCTGAACTTGGATAAAGCTCTAAGGTTGTCTGGAAAACATGGATACAGCCAATGACTATATCCATGATTTCCACATAGCCTTAGGGCTTTATCCAAGTTCAGCAGCCACCGCTAATCAAGCCAGGAAGAGGTGGGGGAGGCAGATGAATTCGAGTATGCTCCAGGTTCGCTCATCTCTACTAGTAATAAATTGGTCTTCCATGATTAGAAAAACAGTGCCACTCTTGGGCCGTGCTTGGTATTGCAGCTCATCAGAAGCTAAGTGAATGGGCAGTGCCCCATTACCAGATATACAGTATGCCAAGGACAACAGTGGTGCATTTTCTAATCCGGGACAACCCCTTTAACAACACCTACTGGATGTAATACTTTAAGGGGTCTAAAAAACATCTCAAGCCCTCTTGTGCTCCCTAGACAACCTCTTTTGATAATCACAATAGTCTTACTGATGTCACTTTGTCATTTTCTAGGGTCTGGAGCTGAAAGATGAACCTTTGTATATGGTAAGATCCATCAGATTAAACATGCTCGCTTGTCAACCAGTTTCTAATATTTTGTAAATATATATATATTGTCCCCGCATAGTTGTTTATTGAAGGAATTTTCCAATTTCAAAAAAGGAATAGAAAATTTCTGGGTTGGGGTTCTGACCTCTGCTACCTTCACAGATTCTCGGAACAAAGGCGAAGCAACATTTAGGTGTAGTACTGCTTCTAGTAGTTCTCCCGACCACTTGTCTGTGCAGTGCAATAATCCCCTTTGTTTTCACAATTGTGCTGGTTCCTGGGGTCAGGTGCCTATCAATTGTAAAGCGATAAGTATATCTGAGCAATATGTAATCACTGCACAGGATAGGAATACATTACACCACTCATTTTAGAGTCACATAAATAAGGTTTAAAGGGGTTATCCAGCTAAGAGCGAAAAAATTTAATATTCTCTGGTCTTACTCACCAAGTCCCCCTGAGTATTTTGAGCCGTCTCCTGTCTTTCTAGCTGCTGCTATTCCTGAGTTACAAGTTTTTCTAAAAGCCGATCTATTCCAAGATGGTGCCGACAGGGAAACTACATTTCCCATCATGCATTTCCCTGATTGGTTTATTTGTGTACTCGCCCCCTTAGCTTTCTTTCCTGCCCACTGCTGTCATTACTATTGCACAGTAAACACAGGACTGTTTTTTCACTGATTTTGCATCACATCACCCCAGTATGTATCCTATACTATCTGATGATGTAGAAGAGCTGAAGCGTGCATAGTGTAGCTATGTGCTGCATAACTGATATCTGTTTACTGGGGGAGGTGTAGTGTAGGTTTAGATCTCTGCTTGTTGACTGTGAATAAAAACATTTTAGTTCCATCCAGACACTTACAACGGCTATAACACAATATGCAGAGCTGAGACACAAAGACAGGTACATATGCCTGCATTCACTGAAAGCAAGTGGAGTTAGAACTATAACATATCATCTTACAGAGACCTAGACTCAGGGACACATGTAAGGGCCCTTTTACACAGAAAGATTATCTGACAGATTATCTGCCAAAGATTTGAAGCCAAAGCCAGGACTGGATTTGAAAAGAGGAGAAATCTCAGGCTTTCATGTATGACCTGATCTCTGTTCATAGTCTGTTCCTGGTTTTGGCTTCAAATCTTTGGCAGATAATCTGTCAGATAATCTTTCTGTGTAAAAGGGCCCTTAGTCTATGAAAGCAGCACAGGTGCATGGAGATGATGTAGATAATGTCTCCTGGGGGTCGGGTTACCAAGTCAAGTATGTACCAAAAAAAAATTGATCTGGAAAAATTGGGTCTGCACATCAAAAATGTAATCAATATCCTTTATTTATATCAAAAACACACAGAAGAAAAACAATTTAAAACCACTTAAAAACATGGAAAATCCTATCACTGGCCACAATACGGCACAGTAAAACACTGATCCACCCCACATGATAATGTAGAAACAGCAGCAATATGAAGATTATGTATGAAAGTGATGTAAAGTGCTTGAATAGAAATGTAAACTATCTAACCCTATCACTAGATGCAACTAAGTGCAAGTGCATGTGCCAATATAAGAAAAACAATAACCTGAAAAAGAAAATTAATGAATTGTAGAAAATTAATAAATTACAATGCAAACACAAAAGTAATATAATAAAATATCATAATTGCCGTCTCACAGATGGATCAGGTAGATTAACCCCACGCGTTCCGTCACATGGACTTCATCAGGGGTCCCTGATGGTTTGGATCTGGAAGGGACTGGCACTCTGGACATATTATAGGTGGTGCCTGCCTGTTTGTATACAGGGTTACCAAGTCAATAGACAGCTAACCCCGCCCCCAGAGAGGAGATCACATGTTCTGTGTCTACAAAGGGAGGAGGAAGAGGGAGCTGAGCGTAGTCAGAGTGGACCTATAGTAAAGGATTTTACACATCCAAGGCCAATAAGAAAGAGAAAAAAACAGGCAAAGGGTGCAAGATAGGTTATACATGTATATTAGGCATATGGTGGTATTGGGACGGGGATTTTTTAGAATATTTTTTTTGTTACCCGGATATCACCTTTAAAGGCTGGTCTCAACCAGACTAAATTCTAGATTTCATCTTCTCCATCACCATTGGTCTGGCTTCATAAATCCTTGCAACCAGTTGTTACTGCCAAGGCAAGCGCTAGGCCGCCATGTTTTCCCCTATAATTATATACATACATTTTGTCCTTGTTTTTCTTTCCTTACAGTGTCTTGAATTTAGTTCAGAAGGGGCATATAGTGAGCTCCACAAATGACAACGCCATAGCAAACCGGTCCACTCCCCCTGGTACAGTCACCTTTATTATTACCATTGGAAACATCATCTTGACAAAGAGCAACTATGATCCGAAAGACGTTCTGGCAGAACACAGAGCGCTACTGTATGTTTTCTGTACAAATAAATCTAAAATAATTTAATAAATACATTTTTCGTAATGTCTTCTAGAATGGAACAATTCTGACTCTCTTATGTGTGATGTGGATGTTCAGGAAGATTTGTGTAGAATCGACGTCTAGTCTCTAGTTTGATCCTGCAATCTAAGAATGCCAAGAGCTCCACCATGTACAGTAGACTTTCAGCCTGGTGATATAGGCTGTAGGGGCTGGTGAGAGGTGGTAACATTAAGCATTAGAGATGAGCGAACTGGGTTCGGGTTCGAGTCGATCCGAACCCGAACGTTCGGCATTTGATTAGCGGGGGCTGCTGAAGTTGGATAAAGCTCTAAGGTTGTCTGGAAAACATGGATACAGCCAATGACTATATCCATGTTTTCCACATAGCCTTAGGGCTTTATCCAAGTTCAGCAGCCACCGCTAATCAAATGCCGAAAGTTCGGGTTCGGATCGACTCGAGCATGCTCCAGGTGCGCTCATCTCTATTAAGCATGGATCATGGTCCAAGCTTAGAGAAGAGATCCAACCAAGCGTTCTGAGACCACAGAGGATGATGCCTTGAGAATGAGGAGCTGAGAAAATAAAATGCTGAAAGTGACTATTCTGATACTTGAGCGCCCCTTTATCAAATATTCCATATTGATAGGCTAGTAATAAATTGGTCTTCCATGATTAGAAAAACGCTGCCACACTTGGAAATGGCTGTGCTTGGTATTGCAGCTCATACATGAAGTGAATGGGCAGTGCTCCATTACCAGATATACAGTATGCCAAGGACAAAAGTGGTGCATTTTCTAAACCCGTCCAACACCTTTAACAACACCTGAGGGGATTTCCATAACCCCTCTGCAGTGCCTCAAACGGAGCCCTGACCAAGTATTGAGTGCGTTTACTGTATATACTTCTCATTTGACCAACATTTCTCTGTTAATTTTTTTTTTTACAATTGGTCTTATATCATATTCTAATACTCTGAGATAATGAACTTTGGGTTTTCCTTGGCTGTAAGCCGAAATCCTTAACATTGGCAGAGCTGCCTTGAGACGTCACTTCTCATGCGGCAGCTCTGACCAGGAAGCGGTCGCGGGACGGGAGTACCGGGCAGCGCGATCCGGGCACCGGTGCTGAAACGGGGGAGGTAAGTGACCTACAGCGTGAGACGCCGCTGACACTTGTGTGTGGGAGGGGTGACTGCACGAAGGATGATCAGGGGAGAGCCAGCATACAGTGGGATGCCACTGACACTTGTCTGTGTGTGGGCGGCGGGGGGGGGGAGGCATGTTGCAGTCGGCCAAGGAAAGATGATGCCGATAACTAGGTGTTGGCTGATACTTGCGTGACGGGGGCCGGGGGACAGGGCTGTGATGCTCAATGGGAGAAAGCAGAATCTTCTTAGATGCTGTTGAAGAGGTTTCAGAGGTCACATGGTCATTCTGTTGCTTCCTATTGGCTGGGTTAGCTCTCATTGTTTTGCTGCCCTGCCCATGGATCACGTGACCCCGTCTCAGCCAGAGGGAGGAAAAGAAGAGGAGCGTGTCGGAGTGGATCTGGAGAGAAGCCGATTCCATCATCTGAGAGGAAGAAACAGTGTGGCAAGCGGAGGAATGGTGCCAAAACGGAAATAGAACCATATTACACAATGCTGGTAAGTATGCTTCTAGATTTAACTAACTAATAAAAGTTTTGAGGGGAATACCCCTTTAAAAAATGATCTCCTCTCACATGGTCCTGGTTTTTATAGTCCTGGAAAATGCCCAGCCCAAACATGGACTCCTCGTCTGTAAAATAATTATGATTGCCGAAATCATATTAACCAGATCCCCTGGGACTTCCAAAGCAGGAAGTGGTGTCTTCAATTAATAATGGCTTCTTATATGGAAGAGTGATATCAACAGGGAACAGCCCTTACCGCACCGTTCCCCAGCTATGTAACTCTTGGCACAGCCGCCACGCTTGTATAACAGTAAACTAATACACCTCTTTGTTCCTAACGTTAAAACAACATAGCAAAGGTTTTTTTTACTTCTTCTAAACTTGGAGACACATGACTCCTATTCCTAATCACAAATCTATCAGGGTGATCACATAACAAAGACAGTATCATAGAAGGTAATGTGACAACGTGACAACTAAAGGCAATGGAGGACTGGAGCACAAACGGCCGAGGATTTTCATCATCATCAAAGGCAGTGTTTCCTTTAGCTGCGCAAGTTTCTCTGCTACTACAGGACTTCATGGACCCTTTCAGGTTTTTGGGCCCAGGTTCAACCATACCCTCTGCACCCCCTATAGCTACGCTCCTATATGGAGGCACAGAGAGCATTATTACTATATGGGGGAACAGGGAGCATTATTACTATATGGGGGCACATAGAGGATTATTACTATGTGGGGAACAAAGAGCATTACTACTATATGGGGGCACAGACAGCATTATTACTATATGGGGCACAGACAGCATTATTAATATATGAGAGCACAGAGAGCATTATTACTATATGGGGGGCACAGAGAGCATTATTACTATATGAGAGCACAGAGAGCATTATTACTATATGGGGGTACAGAGAGCATTATTACTATATGGAGGCACAGAGAGCATTATTACTATATGAGAGCACAGAGAGCATTATTACTATATGAGAGCACAGAGAGCATTATTACTATATGAGAGCACAGAGAGCATTATTACTATATGGGGGCACAGAGAGCATTATTACTATATGAGAGCACAGAGAGCATTATTACTATATGAGAGCACAGAGAGCATTATTACTATATGGGGGCACAGAGAGCATTATTACTATATGGAGGCACAGGGTGCATTATTACTATATGGGGGCACAGGGAGCATTATTACTATATGCAGGCACAGAGAGCATTATTACTATATGGGGTATAGAGTAGGGATGAGCGAACTGAACCGTTATGAACCAGATTCGTTATGAACTTTGCAAAAAGCTCTGTTCGATACCGAACCGAACTTTCAAAAAGTTTGTGACGAAGTTCGTTAAAATCGCAATGGCGTCGCAAAACTGTACTTTAATCAGAGAATAGAACAGGCTACAAGGGATTATTACTCCTATAACCCTTTGTATCCTGTTATTATGTGAATATCAAGGTGTGTGACGTCACTCCAGGAACAGGAAGTGCCTGAGCGTCCATGTTCTTTCTCTTGTGTGTCTAGACTGCAAAGAGAGAGGATGTGTACGTTAGGCAGAGAGGGAAAACACATAGATTACATTTCAAAACAACTGGATAAATACAGGGAGAGATAGAGAAGGAAAAAAAAATCGCAAGATCCAGGGATAGCTTGATAAGTTCATACATAGTGAAAGAGGCTGAGAAATCAAGAGTTAGGTAGAGAGAGGGAGAGATAGCCATCTAACTCAAAAATTGTGATATCTAGGGAGAGATAGGGAGATAAAAAAAATAAATAGGGAGAGAAAAGTGAGAAGAGTCACTCAGAAGTCAGGAAACGTAGCATTGAACCAGCTACTGTTTTGTGACAGAGAGGAGGCGCTAGACGTTTGTTTGTGATCAGCTGTTGTAGGTGACGCTAAGTCAGCGCCTCACAAAAGCTGTCCGTTTGTGCTCTGCTGGTTGCCGTTAACCCCGGCTAGCTGCCCGCAACCAAAAAAGTTAAAAAAAAAAACTTTAAAAAAAAAAAAAAAAGTTTGTTTGTTTGTTTGTTTGTGATTAGCTGTTCTTTTTGAGGCAACGTCAGGGCCCCACAAAAGCTGTCCGTTTGTGCTCTGCTGGTTGCCGCCAAACCTCTCTAGCCACCCGCAACCAAAAAAGTTTTTTAAAAAAAGCCTTAAAAAAAAAAAAGTTTGTTTGTTTGTGATCAGCTGTTCTATTTGAGGTGAAGTCAGCGCCCCACAAAAGCTGTCCGTTTGTGCTCTGCTGGTTGCCGTCAAACCCCTCTAGCCACCCGCAACCAAAAAAGTTTAAAAAAAAACCTTCAAAAAAAAAAGTTAGTTTGTTAGTTTGTTTGTTTGTGATCAGCTGTTCTATTTGAGGCGAAGTCAGCACCCCACAAAAGCTGTCCGTTTGTGCTCTGCTGGTTGCTGTCAAACCCCTCTAGCCACCCGCAACCAAAAAAGTAAAAAAAAAGAATAAAAAATAGTTTTTTTGGGATAACCTGTACATTTCTGCTTTGCTGGGTGCCTCCAACCCACAAAGCAATAGTCACTGAAAATTTGTGCCTTCTGCCCAATAGATTATTTCTTTTTCAAAATTTACACCAACCAAAGAACTATGTCCAAGCGTCCTACGTCCAGCACTTCCCAGGCAAGGACTGCAACGGCAGGCGGTGAGGGTAGGAGGAGTGGCAGCACCAGGCCCGGCGGCAGCCGGGGCAACAGGCGTGGCAGCAGGGTGCAGCTACCCCAGACGCCCACGGGTCATGTAAGAACCACACAGCCAGTGGTTCTAGCTTGGCTTACCCAATCTTCCACTTCCACCGCCCAAAGCTCCCAAACGAGGTCAGCTGGATCATCCGACACCACCCTTACATGGGAGGGTCAGCGACAGTCCTCTGCCTCATCCCCTGTTATTAATATGCCACTCACCTTTGGGGCACCTTCTGCCAGGGAACTGTTGGCAAATCTTGATCTGTCTTTGGATTCTCTACCACTTTTTTTTAGTGATGATGATGAGGAGGAGGAGGTAGTCCACCAAAGGCAGCAGGTGGAACGTGCAGAGACTGCAGAGGAGGTGGTGGCTGTAAGCCAGGGAGGGGCATCCAGTGCCACACCTGAGATCCTGTCCCAGCCACTGGAGGACAGTAGCAGTGGTGGTGATGATGATGTCGCCGATCAGACGTGGCGCCCCCAAGCACCATTATCCTTAGTGTCATCAGGGGAGGAAAGTGAGGTGCTACCGAAGCAGCAACATCCCACTGCTGCAAGGAAGCGAGGCACAAGAGGAAGGGGTAGAAGACAACCTACCAGGCAGAGTCACTTATCTCCAAGCCTTGGTCCTGAAAGGGGAATTTATCAACTGCTGCCTCCTCCAGCTGCTCAAGTAGTATTTTTTTAATTATACTGGGCTGTAATAGATCAACTGCTGCCTCCTCGGCCTCAATTAGCCTCTCCTCCATAATCCTGGCCTGGAATAGATAAACTGCTGCTGCCTCCTCCTCAAGTAGCCTCTCCTCGATAATACTGGCCTGGAATCGCTGCCTCCTCCTGCTGCTCCAAGTAGTCTGTTTTTAATTATACTGGCCTGTAATCGATTAACTGCTGCCTCATCCTCCTCAAGTAGCCTCTCCTCGATTGTACTGGCCTGTAATCAATCAACTGCTGCCTCATCCTCCTCAAGTAGCCTCTCCTCAATAATACTGGCCTGTAATCGATCAACTGCTGCCTCATCCTCCTCAAGTGGCCTCTCCTCAATTATACTGGCCTGGAATCAATCAACTGCTATCTCCTCCTGCTCTTCTAGTAGTCTCTTTTTAATTATACTGGCCTTTAATTGATCAACTGCTGCCTCATCCTCCTCAAGTAGCCTCTCCTCAATAATACTGGCCTGTAATCGATAAACTGCTGCCTCATCCTCCTCAAGTAGCCTCTCCTCAATAATACTGGCCTGGAATCGATCAACTGCTGCCTCTTCCTCCTCAAGTAGCCTCTCCTCGATTATACTGGCCTGGAATCAATCAACTGCTGCCTCCTCCTGCTCTTCTAGTAGTCTCTTTTTAATTATACTGGCCTGGAATCGATCAACTGCTGCCTCATCCTCCTCAAGTAGCCTCTCATCGATAATACTGGCCTGCAATCAATCAACTGCTGCCTCCTCCTCATATAGCCTCTCCTCGATAATACTGGCCTGGAATCAATCAACTGCTGCCTGCTCCTCATCAAGTAGCCTCTCCTTGATAATCCTGGCCTGGAATCGATCAACTGCTGCCTCCTGCTCCTGAAGTAGTCTGGTTTTAATAATAATGGCCTGGAATCGATCAACTGCTGCCTCCTCCTCATATAGCCTCTCCTCGATAATACTGGCCTGGAATCAATCAACTGCTGCCTCATCTTCCTCAAGTAGCCTCTCCTCCATAATACTGGCCTGGAATCAATCAACTGCTGCCTCATCCTCCTCAAGTAGCCTCTCCTCAATAATACTGGCCTGGAATCGATCAACTGCTGCCTCATCCTCCTCAAGTAGCCTCTCCTCGATAAGATTGGCCTGGACTCAATCAACTGCTGCCTCCTCCTCCTCAATTAGCCTCTCCTCCATAATACTGGCCTGGAATCAATCAACTGCTGCCTCATCTTCCTCAAGTAGCCTCTCCTCCATAATACTGGCCTGGAATCGATCAACTGCTGCATCCTCCTCAAGTAGCCTCTCCTCAATAATACTGGACTGGAATCAATCAACTGCTGCCTCCTCCTGCTGCTCAACTTGTGTCTTCTCAACAATACTGGACTGAGAGGCGAGCAATCTACTGCTGCCTCCTCCTGGTTCTCGACTTGTCTCTTCTCAACAATACTAGCCTGGGTGCAATCAAGTGCTGCCGCATCCTCCTTGTAAACTTTTTTTTCCAATATTTCTTTTCACTATTTTGACACTTTGATTCACTATATTTTATTCCTATTATTATTTTTTTTTTTTTCTCATTATTTTTTGAATTTTTTCCCTCCACTTTTTTTCATTGTAATATCAACTGCAACTAAACGAAACTATACCCTATCACACTCCCACTATTGTAGCTGCAATTATTCAGCCGTTAGAGCAAGGTTCGTTTTCAGTTTGGTTCGGACCGATCCGAAATTCATGAAAGTTCGCCGGATCGAACCGAACCTTTCAAAAGTTCGCTCATCCCTAGTATAGAGGCATTATTACTATATAGATACAGGGGGCATTACTGTATGGGAGTACAGAGGTAGCATTACTATATGGAGTGGGGGGGCATTATATGGGGGCACAGAGAGCATTATTACTATATGAGGGCACAGAGAGCATTATTACTATATGAGGGCACAGAGAGCATTATTACTATATGGGGGCACAGAGAGCATTATTACTATTTGGGGGCACAGAGAGCATTATTACTATATGGATACAGCGGGCATTATATGGGGGGGCACAGAGAGCATTATTACTATATGCAGGCACAGAGAGCATTATTACTATATGCAGGCACAGACAGCATTATTACTATATGGGGGCACAGACAGTATTATTACTATATGGATACAGGGGGCATTACTGTATAGGAGTACAGAGGTAGTATTACTTTATGGTGGGACCACATTTATGAGATGGGCCACTTTTATGAGTGGGCCACATTTTGGCAATATTAGTGAGTGGGGGTTTCAGTAGGAGCACTATTAGAAGTATTTATCACAAGAAGAAGAAGAAAACAAGAAGAACAAGTATAGACAGAAAATACATGACTTATGAATCACTGGATGTAACTGTAATCACTTATACAGGTTATTATATCATACTAGTCTGTATGGGCGGGGGGGGGGTAACATTGATTATACTGGTCTAAGTAATAGATACAGTATACAGTATGTAGTCATGGGGCGGAGGGGACTTATCTACCTCTATGCTTGTCTTAGCTAAATGTATTTATTGACAGGTGCTCGCCTCTTAAATCAAGTGAATCTCATGATGTCATCCGACAGTCCGTGGTCATTTCGGGGTTAATCACACCTATGGACAATGTTCCCATCTATAAAAACAGTTTTCTTCTTTGTGCTGTATGTGCCAACTATTGTAGGTTTTTTACTTCCTCCTATGCCATGTAAATAAATGGAAGCTTTATCTAGGAGTCCATCCCAGTTTTTTTCCTTGAATGCAACTTCATGTATCTACTTGTGTCATAAGATTCCAGAGTTACTTGTAGGATACAACCACACGGAACTTCAAAATGTGGATCTGGATGATTTCAGGTAACGTAAGCTATAAGGGTGTAACCAATGGATTTTTGGGCCCCCTTGGATGATGTAGCTATGGGGGTGAGGAGGTAGCAATGCAGCCTGGGATCTTGATGCTACATACTGTACCTGTAACAAATTTGGCACTGGGGTCCAAGAGCTGCATGCATTGTATCTTCTCGAGGCATAACAGAGGGAACATATGTGCGTCCACTTCCAGTTGCATGCTGATCTTTGTTGGTATCATCGGAGACATGGAACATGTCATCAATAAGGTATGATAATAAGGTTCCTAGCTTGCCAAGTGGTTCAGATTGTGATTTCAGCACTTGGACTTCTCTCTTGCCTTACCCATTGGTGCTTTGTACCAGTGTCTCTTGGCCCATTATGCCAGCTGTCACCTATACAGGGACCATTCCTAGAATTCCTAGAGATATCGGTCATCTCCTGTGGTGAAGTCCAGATTTCTTGTATAGGGGTTAAAGGGTGAAAACCAGGGGGATACTAAGACAACACCCTCAGGATTGGTTTGGTGATCCAATGGGTGATAACTGGTGGTTGTGTCAGCTCAACCATAGGTGGTATTATCGTGACACCAGTGCTTGTCCAGCACACAGGTGTGATTGTTTGTATGGGCGGCTGTGTTCCCCAAATAGTCGGTGAACTGCCAGGTTGTAGTGGGTCCCTTGGGCTCTTGTCGCGGTAGTCCTGAGTGGCAATTGACCCACCTGGACTATCGGTACCGCCACCCATAGAAGGAGAAAAAGTCACAGTGATGTAAAAATAGAACAGCTTTACTCTAAAGTCTTTTAGCAATACAATACACTTTTGTAGAATAGATAAATCTTCACCTAGGCCAGTCTTGTCAAACTCTGGCCCGCGGGCCACATCCGGCCCGCTGTGCCATTACTTTTGGCCCGCCAGGCAATTCAGAGTTAAAATTACATCTGGCCCACCATGGCTACTATGAACGAGAATATTGGGGATGGCTGGCTACTATGAACGAGAATATTGTGGAGGACTGGCAACTATATGAGACTATGCGGAGGGCTGGCTACTATATGAGACTACTGGGGAGGGCTGGCTACTATATAAGAGACTATGGGGGAGGGCTGGCTACTATATAAGAGACAATGTGGGAGGTCTGGCTACTATATGAGACTATGGGGGAGGGCTGGCTACTATATAAGAGACAATGTGGGAGGTCTGGCTACTATATGAGACTATGGGGGAGGGCTGGCTACTATATGAGACTATGCGGAGGGCTGGCTACTATATGAGACTATGGGGAGGGCTGGCTACTATATAAGAGACTATGTGGGAGGGCTGGCTACTTTATGAGACTATGCGGAGGGCTGGCTACCATATAAGAGACTATGGGGAGGTCTGGCTACTATATAAGAGACTATGTGGGAGGTCTGGCTACTATATAAGAGACTACTGGGATGGGTTGGCTACTATATAAGAAACTACAGGGGGGGGCTGGCTACCATATAAGAGACTGGGGGAGGGCTGGCTACTATATTAGAGACTATGGGGGAGGGCTGGCTACTATATGAGACTATGGGGAAGGGCTGGCTACTATATGAGACTATGGGGAAGGGCTGGCTACTATATGAGACTATGGGGGAGGGCTGGCTACTATATGAGACTATGGGGAAGGGCTGGCTACTATATGAGACTATGGGGGAGGGCTGGCTACTATATGAGATTATGGGAAGGGCAAGCTACTCGAGGAGACTATTTTGAAGGGCTGGCTACTATATGAGAATACAGGGGAGAGCTTGCTACTATTTGAGACTATGGGGAGGGCTGGCTACTATATGAGACTGGGGAGGGCTGGCTACTATAGGAGACTATAAGGGAGGGCACGCTACTATAGGAGACTATTTTGGAGGGCTGGCTACTATATAGGACACTTGGAGGGCTATCTACTATTTGGGCACTTATTTGGGCACTACTGGGAAGGCTGGCTACAATGTCAGGCAATTTTGGTTGGGTTAGCTACAACATGGGGTTAGTGCTTAGACTTTTTGTGCTTGAGGAGGTGCTTGGAGAAGTAGAGTAGAAGAGAGGTAGTGTTAGCGGTGCTTGAAGAGTAGGGCAGAGGAGAAGAGTTTGTCGAAGGAGCCCCAACCCAGTGTTGCAATGTACTCTGCCGGAACTTTAAAGAAATACTTTTGAGTGAAATACTTGTACTGTACTTGTACAGTGGGTCTAGGGTCACTTGGGCACTTGTCACAGTGGCCTGGAGTGGTATAGGACCCACCTCTAACCGTTTGGGGCCTCGCCTGCAGAAAAAGGTTTGGCTCAAGTGTAGGCGTATATAGGTGCGAAAACACAAAAATAGGGCAGAGTCCAACACTTAAAAAAGGGAACAGTTTACTTAGAGAATCTTAGTCCAATACAGGTATACTTGACAAAAATACAGTTTAGTGCAATAAAAAGATACTTGAAGTTACCCAGGTACTTCTGGTTGAGGTAGAAATCAGGTGCTTGCGAGAGAAGGTTTAGCAGAAGAGAGAGGAGAGAGGGAGCCCGAAGAGCCTTGTCAAATTAGTACTGTACTCTGCCTGGAACAGTTTGAACTGAGAAGAGGATATAAAGGGAACACTCGTACTCACTTTTACACTATGTCTCACCGCCTTCTGCCCAACAGTTGTGAGCTACTCATCCTGTCAGGGTAGTACGAGTCCCAGGCCTAGTTATCTGGGCTCAGCAGACTTCCAAGACTTCCTGGTCGTTTTACAATGCACAGTGGAATACCTAGACTCAAAGTAACTTTGTTTGTGGACAAGGTGATCCTTCTGCGGCTACTCACCCACTTGGTACTTTCTAGCACTGCATAGTTGCTGTGGCTTTAACCCCTTAGTGACCGCCGATACGGCTTTTTACGGTGGTCACTAAGGGTCCTTATTCTGCTGCCATCAGCTTTTTACGGCGATGGCAGAGAATAAGGCTGCGGGGCCGGGACGGCCCCCACCCCATCCCCCCAGCTACCGGAGGTAGCTGAGGGGTTGGGGAAGTGTGTGGGGTCCATCCCCCCCCCCCCCCCAACCGACGATCGCCGCTATTCACGTTATAGCGGCGGCCGTCGGTAAAGGGGATTACCGGTGCCGCCGCCTTTCATCTCCCCCCGCCGTGAATCTACGGCGGGGGGAGATGAAATAAGTGTCCCCCAGACCTCAGATCAGCCCCCCCTAGTAGGGCGATCACTAACCCCCCTCCCCCGGCGGCCATCATTTCCAAGATGGCCGCCGCCATCGCTGTGAACCGACTAATGTCTGTTCACAGCGATGGAAAAGTTAAAATGAATGAAAGACCCATGCTCTCCGCCACCGGAGGTAGCGGAGAGCATGGGGCAGTCATCGGGACCCCCCCTGTGGGGTCCCGGTACAAGCGATCAGCGGTATATACTATATACCGCTGATCGCTTGTACCATGTGCTCCCGGCACTTTTTATCCCCTGTCACCATGAATGATTGGTGACAGGGGATAAAAAGTGATGTCCCCCCACCCCCCAAGTCGCCCCCCACCACCCCTGTCACCCCCGTCCCCCAGTCACCTCCCCTACCCCTTATACGTTACCTGATCCTGGAGCTCCTTCCTCTTCGGCGTCCTGGCTGGTTATGAAGTGCGCATGCGCTCCACAACCAGCCAACTCTGAAAATTTAAAGTGACAGAGACCAATTTGGTCTCTGTCACTGAACTATGATTACTGTGATAGCAAATATCACAGTAATCATAGTAATACAGTGAAAATGAATGTGTAAAGTACAAAAAGTGACAAACATACAAAAAAATAAAACACACACTTTTTATTATAGTAATAATTGCAGTTTACTCCCAAATTACCCCTAACCCCCCCCCCCCCCCGATTGCCCGTAACCACTGCACGTTGCCCATAACAACCACACGTTGCCTGTAACCACCGCACGTTGCCCGTAACCACCGCACGTTGCCCGTAACCACCGCACATTGCCCGTAACCACCCCAAATTGCCAGTGACCCCCTCCAGATTGCCCGTAACCACCCCAAATTACATGTACCCACCCCAGATTACCTATAAGCACTTCAGTTTATCAGTAACAATCCCATATTGTCTGTAACCCTTCCAGGTTGCACATAACCCCCCCCAGGTTCCCCGTAATCACGCCAGGTTACATGTAACCCCCCCAGATTGCACGTAACCACCGCATGTTGCCTCTGACCACGCCACAATGCCTCTGACCACCGCACGTCGCCTCTGACCACCGCACATTGCCTCTGACCACCACACGTCGCCTCTGACCACGCCACGTCGCCTCTGACCACCACACGGCGCCTCTGACCACCCCAAATTGCCAATGACCCCCTCCAGATTGCGGTGCCCATGCCAGATTACAGGTACCCACCCCAGATTGCCTATAAGAACTTCAGTTTATCCGTAACCACCCCACATTGCCCGTAACCACCCCACGTTGCCCGTAACCACCCCAGATTGTCTGTAAGCACTGCAGGTTGCCCATAACCACCCCACGTTGCCCGTAACCACCCCAGATTGTCTGTAAGCACTGCAGGTTGCCCGTAACCACCCCACGTTGCCCGTATCCACCCCAGATTGTCTGTAAGCATTGCAGGTTGCCGGTAACCAGCCCACGTTTCCCGTAACCACCCCAGATTGTCTGTAAGCACAGCAGGTTGCCCGTAACCAGCCCACGTTGCCCGTAACCAGCCCACATTGCCCGTAACCACCCCACGTTGCCTGTAACCACCCCACGTTGCCGTAACCACAGCAGGTTGCCCATGACCACCACACGTTGCCCATAACCACCACACGTTGCCCGTAACCACCCCACGTTGCCTGTAACCACCCCAGGTTGCCGTAACCACAGCAGGTTGCCTGTGACCACCCCATGTTGTCCGTAACCACCCCAGATTACCTGTAACCACCTCAGGTTGCCCATAACCACCCCAGGCTGTCCGTAACCACCCCACATTACCTGTAATCTCATTTTTTTTATTTTATTTTAGTAACTGCGCTGTTCTAATAACCATTACTAGCTGCGGTTTTGCTCCAGTAAATTGGCGCTCCTTCCCTTCTGAGCCCTGCTGTGTGCCCATACAGTGGTTTATGCCCACATATGAAGTACCGTTGTACTCAGGAGAACCTGTGTTACAGATTTTTGGGTACGTTTTCTCTCCTGTTCCACGTCAAATTGAGAAATTTTAAACTAAACCAACATATTATTGAAAAAATTCAAGTTTTTCATTTTTACTGGCCAATTTTGAATACTTTCCTCTAATACCTGTGGGGTAAAAATGGTCACCACACCCCAAGATGAATTCTTTGAGGGGTGCACTTTCCAAAATGGGGTGACTTTTGGGGGGAATCTATTCTGCTGACACTACAGGGGCTCTGCAAACGCACCGTTGTACT
The DNA here is from genome assembly GCF_027789765.1 of Dendropsophus ebraccatus. Taxonomy (NCBI): domain Eukaryota; kingdom Metazoa; phylum Chordata; class Amphibia; order Anura; family Hylidae; genus Dendropsophus; species Dendropsophus ebraccatus. Next base: position 72,655,162 of record NC_091465.1, on the reverse strand, counting down.
CAGGAGAACCTGCGTTACATATATTGGGGTGACATTTCTCTCCTGTTCCTCGTGAAATTGAGAAATTTCAAACTAAAGGAACATATTATTGGAAAAATTCGAGTTTTTCATTTTTACTGTCTACTTTTCAATACTTTCCTCTAATACCTGTGGGGTCAAAATGCTCACCACACCCCAAAATGAATTCTTTGAGGGGTGCACTTTCCAAAATGGAGTGACTTATTGGGAGATTTTACTCTGCGGACACTACAGGGGCTCTGCAAACGCACCTGGCGCTCGGAAACTTCTTCAGCAAAATCTGCATTGAAAAAGCTAATTGGCGCTCCTTTCCTTCTGAGCCCTCCTGTGTGCCCATGCAGTGGTTTATGCCCACATATGAGGTACCTTTTCACTTAGGAGAACCTGCGTTACAAATTTTGGGGTACTTTTTTCCTCTTGTTTCTCATAAAATTGAGAAATTTCAAACTAAAAGAACATAATATTGGAAAAATTTGAGTTTTTCATTTTTACTATCTACTTTTGAATACTTTCCTCTAATACCTGTGGGGTCAAAATGGTCACCACACACCAAGATGAATACTTTGAGGGGTGCACTTTCCAAAATGGGGTGACTTATGGTGAGATTTTACTCTGCTGGCACTACAGGGGCGCTGCAAACGCACCTGGCGCTCGGAAACTTCTGCAGCAAAATCTGCATTGAAAAAGCTAATTGGCGCTCCTTCCCTTCTTAGCCCTCCTGTGTGCCCATACAGTAGTTTACGCCCACATATGGGGTACCATTGTACTCAGGAGAACCTGCGTTACAAATTTTGGGGTACTTTTTTCCTCTTGTTCCTCGTGAAATTGAGAAATTTCAAACTAAACAAACATATTATTGGAAGAATTCGAGTTTTTCATTTTTACTGTCTTCTTTTGAATACTTTCCTGTAATACCTGTGGGGTCAAAATGGTCACCAAACACCAAGATGAATTCTTTGAGGGGTGCACTTTCCAAAATGGGGTGACTTATGGTGAGATTTTACTCTGCTGACACTACAGGGGCACTGCAAACGCACCTGGCGCTCCGAAACTTCTTCAGCAAAATTTGCATTGGAAAAGCTAATTGGCGCTCCTTCCCTTCTGAGCCCCGCTGTGTGCCCATACAGTGGTTTACGCCCACATACGGGGTACCGTAGTACTCAAGAGAACCTGCATTACAAATTCTGGGGTGCTTTTTCTCTCATGTTCCTTTTGAAAATGAGAAACTTTAATCTAAACGTTTATATTATTGGAAAATTTTAATTTTCCATTTTTTTACTGCCTAATTGTGAATACTTTCCTCCAGCCCCTGTAGGGTTAAAATGCTCATTATACCCCTAGATTAATTCTTTAAGGTGTGTAGTTTCCAAAATGGGGTCACTTATGGGGGTTTTCAGGATACCAGACTTCTAAATCCATTTAAAAAAAGAACTGGTCCCTAAAAAAATCAGTTTTGGAAACTTTCACGAAAATGTGATAATTTGCTCATAAATTTCTAAGCCCCATAACACCCTAAAAAAGTTAAATATGTTTACCAAATTATGCCAGAATAAAGAAGACATATTGTTAATGTAACTAATTTATGTGCTACAACTTTCTTTTTTTAGAAGCAGAGAATTTCAAAGTTCATAAAATGCTAATTTTTCTAATTTTTCATGATCTTTTGATGTTTTTCACAAAAAACACACAAAGTAGTGACCAAATTTTGCCACTAACATAAAGTGCCATATGTGATGAAAAAACAATCTCAGAATCGCTAGCATACGTTAAAGCATCACTGAGCTATAAGAGCATAAAGTGAGACAGATCAGATTTTGAAAAATTAGCCTGGTCATTAAGGCCCAAACTAGCTGCAGCACGAAGGGGTTAATATAGAATAGCTGTGACTTCATTGGGCTCTCCATCCACCGACCACCACACACGACTAGAACCAACTACACTACTCCTCCCACCAGGAACTAACTCCTTACACCAGGGTTCTGACTGAACCCTACTGTGATTGGTGGGGCTGTGTGTGTAAAAAGAGAGAAGACAGTGGATAGTATAAAGACTGGAGGGAAAGTACCTGCACCTGTAAGTGCACAGGACATCACGTGTAACAAAAAAAAACAAAAAAAAAAAAAACAGTTAACCCATAAGTCTCCTTTAGCTGTGCTCCACCTACTGCATACAAGACAGAGCAGCACCTAGTGGGGAAAACACTAACTACAGTGAATACTTTATCCCTATCTGTGTGAACCCGAGGGAGTTACCTTACTCAGGGGCCTGTACCGGGTTACTACAATGGCATTTATTTATATATTTTTTATAACTTCTCTTTCCGACTTGGTTCATGAGGAGAGATGTCTGACAATGATGGCGACAATAATAACATTTTTATAATATAACTTTATTAACCGTTTAATGAGCGGTTCTTCCTTCCCCTTGATGGTCTGGTGAAGGGTTGGTGCCGGGAGATGTTTCGGCACTTTGGCATTTTCTACCTGGAAAAGAAAGTAAACTTGTTACTATATGGTCAGATCTTGTAATATTTCCAGTGTGAGGCTATGGTCACACCTAATAAGAGACCGGCCGTTCCATGACCCAGCCGGGTCACGGAATGACCGGCCTCAGCAAAGATCATCTTTAGAGCCCCTAAGTTCTGATGCTGGATTACCTCAGCCTGCAGAAATACGTAAGTACTGCAGAAATCACGGCGATTGTAGCAACAGCCATGATTTTTGCGGAACTTGTGTAGTGTGAACATAGCCTGTATATGTAAATGATAGTGGAGATAGCGGTGGCCGCAACAGCTAAACCCAGTGGTAGTAGTCACCATTGTCTGCCCCCCCTCCCCCATATATAATATAATAGGTTTTGGAGTGACTATTCTGTGTTCTCTCCCTGCCATTGCTCTACAGGTGTCAATACCATACAACACAATAGCCTCACCTTTTAGGGTTTTTTTCATGTATGATGGATGGGATCCAATAGCGTATGGACAGATGGCTGATCCCTGGGTCCTTACTAGACCTGGTCCTGGTTCTTCTCCCTCAAGGAGATTGTGATGTTTCTCCAGGATATTTTTAAACACAATTGCTAAAGAAAGAAAACAAAAGTATATCCAGATTATAATCCCTGTGATGGTAGAGAGCAGTAATAAGGTTATTACAGTGCACAGTCTGAGGGGACGTCTACTGACCTGACAATAGTGACAGCAGGTCAGTACAATTATGAGGAGAAGCATCAGCGCCGTCCATTCCGCCACTATAAAGATGTCTGTACAGATCTGTAAAAAATATTAATAGTAATATGGTAAAATCTGCATAAAACACCAGAATATAGGAATGTTACATTCAGCGCTTTGTATCAGAGGCTCCGAATGTCGATATCGTATAATATGGAAATTCTATGTGAAATGTTTGGTACCTACCTGACTACAGTCTCCAGTACAGATATTGAGGTACCTAGATGCATCACATCCAGATACTGGTAGATTATTATATAGGAAAATAACATTTTTATACATTTTGATATATTTACATATATTTTTTATAGATTTCCTACCCTGTGCTGCTGGATATGTGTGGGGTAGAGTGTGAGGTAACAGTAATATACAGTACACAGCAGGACTGCAGCTTAGTATAGTATATATCTGCAGGAAGCTGAACAATGTTACCAGATGACGCCGTGTTCTACTAATATGTCGCCACCTGAAGACCAGTACTCAACAAATCATTGGATGTGATCAGATCAGCATTGGCTGTTTTCTAAGTGTAAACCTAAAGACAAGAAGGGGTTAATCCATTGTGGTGATATCATTATAGAAAGGATACAAGTAAGCAAGCAGATGACAAGAATAATACAGGCGGACAGTCTAATGTGGCAGATCTTCTTAGAGATTCCCGGCACCTTGTACAGCAGTATGGTCTGCCACAGGTGATATATGCAGCCACATGCAAAGGCAATGGCAGAGCCGATACCGTGGGGAACAGGATCTGACTAGAAAGCAAGTAGAGATACGGTAGGTTAGTGGAAATGCAGATTCTGACATCAGAACTACAAAGATATACAGGATAAACCACTTATAAGATATATGGAGATAAGTCATGTGATACTACATCTCCTATTCCCCCCAGTGATCATGACCATCAGGGGGCAGATCTGCCGGACCTCAGGGATGAGATATCTACCAGCCCGACCCCATCTAGAGAAGAAGCAATTATAACTTACTGGAAATGCCGCCATCACCATTGTCCCAACACAGGAGCTCCAAGTAACGGCCAGGAGAACCCTCTGCACCGCGGCCTGCCGAGCCCCAAAGGCTTCTGGGTGCAACATCATAAACTTATAGGTTATAATAGACAAAACCAGGGCTGAAAAAGATGAAAAAAACACAATGAATCCTGTAAAGTGACTAATACAATGTAATAGCATCTATGAGGAGGGGACCATTAATAGTGGACCTTCCCCCGGCCATATAATCACATAGAGGACAATGCGTAATAACCTGTTATCCCCCAACAATAAGAACATATTATAATCACTTCTGTGCTATTACTTACTGGCAATAGACGACCCGATGAATCCAATAGTAAACAAGATATTCGCAGGATATTCCTTTCCTGCACCACTGTGATAGAAAGAAGAAACCAATGTTACTATGGGAAATGTACAGAATAATAATCAGCAGATGATAATAATAATAATAATAATAATAGTAATAATAATAATAATAATAATAATAATAATAATAATAATAATGTGTAGAATTCTATAGGGAGGAGAAAATGATGCACTGATGTCACCTCCTGATATATACGGCTATGACAAACACATCTCCTGTCTCCTATAATCACCTATAATCTATTCCCAATCCCGTCCTGATATAAGGGGCTTGTGCTGGTCCATCTTACCTGATGTACATCAGTGCGGGTTTATGACCGATGACGATGGTCACAGTATAGCTGGCTGAGAGCCAGTCCACACACCAAAACACCAAGAGGAGGGGAATGAACCCCAATCCCCTGATCTCCATCATGTATAGACGCAGAGAGCACCAAGAAAGCAGCTAACCGCTCTGTGACAATCCACAGACTGACTGAGCTGCTGACAGCGGAATGTAAGCCCCAGCTATGACATCACAGCTCAGTAATGATGTCACAATACAATCTTTTGTGCTCTGGCTGTGTATCTATGGTTACAGGTGAACCACAACTATTTTCATTGTTGTCTTCACCTTCTCTTTTTCCTTCTACAGAGACGTATGAGGATTTGTTATTTGTGGGACCAATTTCTAATGAAAACTTTCATTTTATTATAACATTTGCCACAAAACTAAAATAAAGTTCTGTGTGGGGTGAAACTGAAAAATCCCATATAAGTTACAGTAATACCAGCTGATCTGTGTCTTCAATACAGAATATGTATGGTGGGCTAACCTTGATATCTATTGAAGCGTTTCATATCGGCGTTCCCGACACTGCAGAGCGGTGAGCTTCAAAAACCCAGTCCCGTTTTTTGACAAAACAGTCCCGACAAGCCCCGCCCCATGACGTTATGCCCCGCCCCCGTAATGGCCCCCAATGCTAACTATAAGTCTAATAGTGCGTTTACACTGGCAGATTTATCTGACAGATTTTGGAAGCCAAAACCAGGAATGGATTTGAAAAAAGGAGAAATCTCAGTCTTTCCTTTATGACCAGTTCCCTGTTTATGTTCCAGGCTTTGGCTTCAAAAATCTGTCAGATACATCTGCCTGTGTAAAGTAAAGTAAAGCTGTCAGTATTGGTTGGAGGCTGTGTATTCCGCTTCCAGCCACTAGATGCCGCTCTCTCCTCCCAGCTACAGGGCCTGGCAGGGACGCTACTCCTGCCTATGGGCTAGAAGACCCTGAGGGTAATGAAGAGATGGTCCTGTGCTGCAGGGAGCAGGTAATGGTGAGGAGCAGGGCCGCCATCAGGGCAGTATTGGCAGTACAGTTGTAAGGGGCCCGGGCCCAAACTAGAATTCAGGGGGCCCGCTGAAGCTCCTTACAACTGTACTGCACACAAGCACACTGCTCCTGCTGTCTGTCAGCCGCTCACTATCAGGAGCAGAGCTGAGAGAAGACACAAGCAGGGCCCCCTCCTCACTCCCCCCGGGCCCCTCCCCAGCCACCTCAGTACCTTCTTCTGGCAGCGTTCTCTGTCGGGACAAGAGGCGGAGGGCCCGGAGCCGGCTGTGTGCAGGAGAGAAGATGAAGACTGCACCTCATGCTGCCCCAGACTTTCCCTGCAGAGAATGTAAGTGTGTGTGTGTGTGAGAGTTGGGGGGTCGTCTGGAGTGTGGGTTAGGCTGACACCATGTGCACACCAGAGATAGTAATGGATGATGCTTGGTTCTTTATAAAGTGAGAGGCTTATGAGGTTGTGCAGCAGCTGAGGTGTATGATGAGGTTCTGCGGCAGCTGAGGTGTATGATGAGGTTCTGCAGCAGCTGAGGTGTATGATGAGGTTCTGCAGCAGCTGAGGTGTAAGATGAGGTTCTGGAACAGCTGAGGTGTATGATGAGGTTCTGCAGCAGCTGAGGTGTATGATGAGGTTCTGCGGCAGCTGAGGTGTATGATGAGGTTGTGCAGCAGCTGCAGGGCTCCAGATGGCGACCAAAATGGTCGCCAATGCGACTGACATTTTGCAAATGGCGCCCAGATTTATTAATCTGGGCGCCATTTGCGACTGGCCCCGGCGGCAGCGCGCTGTCTCTTTAAGATGCGCGGCTGATGCGCGGCTGCCGGGGGTGTCCCGTCCTATCCCCGGCAGCGCGGCGCATCAGTGAGCTGCCTGGGGCCCTGACTTCCGGCACAGGAAGCGCACGTCAGAGACGCTTCCTGTGTCAGAAGTCACAGCACCGGCGTACAGGGAGCTCACTGACGCGCCGCGCTGCCGGGGATAGGACGGGACACCCCCGGCAGCCGCGCATCAGCCGGGGACAGCGTCCGAAGAAGAAGAGGATCGCCGGGGGAGCGGGTTGTCAGGTGAGTTTGTGTGTTTGTTTTTTTTAAATATTGCTTAGCATAGAGGAAAGGGGGTGGGGCATCTATAATGGGGGGAGAAGAGGGGCCATATTCAAGGGGGGGAGAAGGGGTATCTATAAGGGGGGGAGAAGAGGGGGCATCTATAATGGGGCACAGCCGTAGCCAACATGGAGGCCAGTACAGGAGCAGCAGTAGTCAACATGGAGGCAAGGGCAGGCACAGCAGTAGTCAACATGCATGCCAGTTAAGGCCCAGCAGTAGCCAATATGGAGGCCAGTGATGGCCAAGCAGTAGCCAATATGGAAGCCAGTGAAGGCCCAGCAGTAGCCAAGATGGAGGCCAGGGCAGGAATAGCAGTTGTAATGGGGTGACATGAGCAGCAGAAGCAGAGTAATGAGGTCCATGGACAGGCAAGAGGTAGCAGGGCAGCAGGAATGGTTGAATGACCAGTAAAGTCTAGTTCACATATAGGCCATAATAGATGCAGAAAAGGTCCTACATCTTGGTGACAACAGGACCAAATCCTACTCTGTGGTTTCAGGAGCAGGTGTCACAAAGTCCTTATCTATCCATGTTGTGTTCAATTTGATGAAAGTCAGACGCTCCACACTATCACAGGACAATCTGGTTCTCCAGGGACTGACAATATGACCTGCTGCGCTGAAAACTCGCTCGGATGACACACTGCTGGCCGGACAGGAGAGTATGTCCAAAGCAAATTCAGCGAGTTGTGGCCAGACGCCTAATTTTCCTACCTAGTAGTCCCGGGATTTCTGGCACGTTAGGTGGCAACGTAGAGTCCAAAAACACCTGGACTTGCTGTTTGAGGTGTGCCGCCATGTCATGCTGCTGTGCAGGTTCTCCTGTTACCCCAGCCTGTGGCTGCATGAAAGCGTGCATCATTGACATCAGGCTCAGACTGGTGCCGCTGCTCATGCCACCCAAGCTGCTAGAGGAGGATGTGGAGGAGGCAGCGCTGCTGGTGTAGCTCTGGTGGGAATGGCGTGAATGAGAGCGCCGTGTTCCAAAGGCTGCCACTAACTGTGCACCCAGCTCCTCTCTATAATAATTCATTTTTTCCTCCCATTGGGAAGGGTGAATGAATTCACATACCTTGTTGCGATACCGTGGGTCCAGTAGTGTGGCCAGCCAGAACTCGTCCCGTTGGCGAGTCCTTTGCAAGCGTGGGTCAGCCCGAAAGCATATCAACATGCTTAGCCATTTCCACCAGGGACTGGGAAGGAGTCGCCGCCTCCATCTCCACAGCATACTGCCAATGGGTACTGCCTTCATCCTCCTCATAGCCCTGCATATCCTCCTCTGGCCCCCCTCTGGTCTGGCAGGAAGGCTCATCTTCTTCTCCTCCACCCGTCTCCCCTAAGAGTTCCTGTGCGTTCAGGTCCTCTTCCTCCTCCTCAACTTCCTCTCCCTCCTCTTCCGCCAAGCCTTCCTCCAGCGACCCAGGCTGCGACAGTGGCAAGACATCTTCCCCCCTCGCCACTGAGTCGTATCAGCATCAGCTCCAGTACATGAAGCGTGGGTATGATGGCGCTCAGTCCTGTGTCTTGCCCACTGACCAGAAAGGTGGCCTCCTCAAAGGCTCCTCCTCAAACCATTGACAGCACAGTCTGTAAATGGGATGAAGACTTTAGAAAGTGTGTAACTATTAGGTTTAAAACATGTGCCATAGACGGGGCATGCCTCATACCTCCTCGACGCAGTGCAGAGAGAATGTTCCTCCCATTGTCACTCACCACCGTCCCAACTTTAAGATGGCGTGGAGTCAGCCACGAGAGGATTTCTGTCTCGAGCAGGCAGTGCAGCTCTTCCACTGTGTGTCTCCTTTCACCCAGGCAGGCTAGATGCAGCACAGCGTGACACCTCCGTGCTACACCCAGGTGGTACAAGGGAGGAACACTGGCGGTTGAGGAGGTTTTGGACCTACTGGAGGAGGTGGAGGAGGACCATGACACAGGAACCCTGCTGTGACAACGGGGTGGTGTCATCGCCCTTCCCTGGCCAAGTTGCTGGGGGTCCGCCGGCCATATTACATTTACCCACTGAGCAATAATGGACATATACTGCCCTTGCCCGTAATTACAGCTCCAGATGTCTGTGGTTAAATGTACATGTCTGCTCACTGAATTTCTCAGCGAGTCAGCAACCTTTTCGCGAACATAGCTATACATGGCCGGGATAGCTGTGTTGGAAAAGTAATGTCGACTCGGCACCTTCCACCGTGTCAGTTGCCGAGTCGACAACTTTAAACGGCAGAGCCTGGAGCACCAGCAACTTGGCCAGGTGGGTGTCCAGCTTGACTGCTGCGAGATTGCTGGGTGCATATGTCTGCCTCCGGTATAGGGACTCCATGATGCCAGGCTGCCTACTGCTAGCAACACGAGGGCCACCAGCCGAAGAAGGGAGTGAAGCGACACTCCCTTTCACAGAGGAGGTCTGACTCTGTGAAAGGCCCCCCTGACTACTACTGCTTCCTGCTGCTGTTGACCGCGGGTCTGCATGGGCCTGCTGTGACCCACTATCACCCCGTTTCTCCCAGTCGGAAAGGTGGTGGCGCTTCATATGGGCAGCCATGGAGCTGGTGCCAGGATGGCAACTATTGCCTCTTTTAATGCGCCTGTCGCACAGGCGACATGACCACATAGGTATCCTCCAGGTACTTTTAAAAAAACTGCCACACAGACGAGGTGTAGAGTCTAGTACCGACAGGCTGCGAGGATGGGCGGGCGCTGCCGATACTAGGACCTGTAGTGGAGGAGGTTTCCCCAGTGGTCATCTGCTTGTCCCGGCTATGCTTCAGACTGGCGGACGGATTTCCGGTTGACGAATCCGTCGAATAATCCAAATCCTGCTGTGGATCCCATGTAACATCCGATGTTGCATCATCCTGTTCCAGAATGATGCTATCATCCTCATCAGGATCCTGCCCAGCCCTCTCTCATCTACTGCCTACTGCTCTCCTGCCAGGCCTAACATGGGCCTGCTCTGATACCGCCCCCGACACAGCTATGCCCTGCACTTGATGCCAAGTCAGGGTCATGTCCGAGTTACCCACAGATACCTGGCTGTCTCACTACTCATCCTTGTGGACGTCGAAGTGTGAGCCAGCCACTCCAGGACTGTGGAATTAGACATGTGGACACGACCCTGGTGTGAGGAAGCTCAGGCCTGCCACTGGACCCTCTTCCTGCGCTACTTCCTCTTCTGCCCCTTGAGCCAGACTCTCTGCCCTGCCCTCTGCCTGAAACGCTTTGTGAGGTTTCCTGCTGCCGCTGTGCAATGACTTTATATTCAAATTCTGATTGCTACACTTGGTAGATGAGAACAGTATTTTCTGTAATATATAGAACTTGTGTGTGTGTGTGTGTGTGTATATATATATATATATATATATATATATATATATATATATATATATATATATAGGACTTGTAATATATAGGACAAGTATAGAAATTGTCTATATATAGCACTTTTTTAAAGATATAGTGCTATACACCTGCACCAGGTATTTTTGTCTCTCAGGATAAGACGGATGTGATATACACACGATCAATCAGAAGGGTCCAAGTATAGAAATTGTCTATATATATCTATAGCACTTTTTTAAAAAGATATAATGCTATACACCTGCACCAGGTATTTTTGTCTCTCAGGATAAGACGGATGTGATATACACACTATCAATCAGAAGGGTCCAAGTATAGAAATTGTCTATATAAATCTATAGCACTTTTTTTTTTAAAGATATAATGCTATACACCTACACCAGGTATTTTTGTCTCTCAGGATAAGACGGATGTGATATTGTTAGGATTGGGACAGGGAGACACAAGGACAGGTGAGCCCTGAAGCTGGCACCCACCCCGCTGTCCCTACCTTCTTGCCTCAGATGCTCTAAAATAGCAAACGGACAACTAGACGGCAGTCCCTAGGCTGGCTGAGTGAAACACAGAACAATACAAGACAGACAAAACACAATAAGGAGAAGTCAGAAGTCCAAGTCAAATACCAAACGGCCAGCACAGTACAAAATCGTGTCCAAAGGGGTAGTCAAAGGGTTAATAGCAGAAGTCAGGTAACCAGGAATCAAATACAGACTAAAGGCTAGGTCAAGTAACTCTAGGGTGAACCAGGTACTATCGCAGGCGAGGAATGAGAGCTCAGGGCTGATACTTATGGAGCCTGGAGTCCCAGCCCCAGACTTGATTGGGGCTGAGGCTCCAGGTCCTGCTCAGATACAGATATCTAACTGTTGAGTCAGCTGTCAGTCAATAATTAGTGAACACACACAACACCTAAGCTGATCAGCCAGGGGAGTGAAACCCTGGCCTCTGCTACAACACAGAACAGCAGAGCAGAGTTAGTGAAAAACATATGGCTGCTATGGACGCCGAGCCGAACGCCCGGCCCGAATCCTAACAGATATACACACTATCAATCAGAAGGGTCCAAGTATAAAAAATTGTCTATATATATCTATAGCACTTTTTTTTAAAAGATATAATGCTATACACCTGCACCAGGTATTTTTGTCTCTCAGGATAAGACGGATGTGATATACACACTATCAATCAGAAGGGTCCAAGTATAGAAATTGTCTATATATATATATATATATATATATATATATATATATATAGAGCACTTTTTTTTAAAGATATAATGCTATACACTAGGTATTTTTGTCTCTCAGGATAAGACAAGATAATAAGATAATACAATAGGGAAAGCGCTATGTGCAGACACTTCGAGTGTCAATATAGGGTACACCAGGTCAAAACTTGCTCACCTGATCGGGTTGTGTGTGAGCACAACACCAGAACAAAGCATTTAGACCAAATGGTAGCTGCTGCCGTCGGTCAGGATCCAGTCTGGAAAACTCCTCCGGTAACGATAGGAATATGAGGAAAATATGAAAAAAAAGGGACCGCATAAGGCGCTGCTCCACATAAAAAAAAACATAAAGAATTTTAATTCTTTATGTTTTTTTAATGTGGAGCAGCGCCTTATGCGGTCCCTTTTTTCATTTTTTCCTCATCTTTAGGATAAGACAGATGTGATATACACACTATCAGAAGTATAGGACTTGTATATCTGTACTGCACGTTTTGGTTCCGTGCACCCTTTGCCCTATGCCTAATCTATCTATCTTTCGCCCTCTCTATATTCTCTCTCAATCACTAGATGTTTCTCCTCTCCGCTTTCGTAATCTTTCCTTTCCTTTCCCACAATATCTTCTCAGTAGTCTGTAGTCAGAACAGCAGCTTGCTTCCTCTCTCTCTCTCTCTACACACTGCGTGGGGCGGTCATGTGACCGCTCCTCTTAAAGCAATACCGACGTCACACCGTCACACCGATGTGTTCCGGGCATCATGGGAAAACGCTTTTCCCGCCCGAAAACTTTCTGCTTTCTAGAATGGCGGCTGCCATTTTAGAAAGCAAGAAAAAAAAATCGGAGCGGATTTCCAAAAATCCGAATCCGATCGGACTCGGGTTTTTGGAAAAATCCGAACCGGATCCCATACCGGCCGAATCGGTCGATCTCTATTTACCACACACCACTTAATCCAAGGAGAAGTGAGAAGGAGAAGTCCGGGCTTTTTTTTCACATGTGCTGGGGAGGGGGAGGATAGAAGAAACAACATGCTCTTACCTCCCCGACTCCAACACTGGTAGCCGTATACCCCCACCCTGGACCGAGTGGGAACCCGAGTTGTGACGTGTCCACTCAGCCAGTTAGTGGTCATATCAGGGTCCCTCCTTGGCCTCTGACTGCCTGAGCGGACCTGACATGGCACAACTCAAGTCCCCACTCAGATCTGGAAGCGGACGGGGACCCGGGGACTGGATTAGCGGTATGCAGCTACAAACGCTGGAGCCAGGAAGGTGAGACCATGTTATTTCTTTTATCCTCCCTCATTCTGGCACTTGTGGAAAAAAAATGTCTGCCTAGACTTCTCCTTTAAAGAGGACCTGCCACCACCACCATATTTTATCTCTCTGAATGTATAGGATGTATAATTGGTTATTATACAATTTTCTTGGGCCTCCTGCATGTGTGTTAGCAGCCATTGGCTACTCCAGTCTGTTTTTAACCCTTTAAAGGGATACTCCAGCAAAAAGCTTTTTCCTAGTAATTGAAACACATTACAAAGTTGTATAACTTTGTAATATGCTTCAATCACCTATCTGCCTCCCTTCTCTCATTCTTATTTAATGACTGTTGACCCCAGGTTGCTCTGTGAAAGCCATTTTGTGGCAATGACATCATCAAGAGGGAGGCGGATCTAAGCCCTGTTAGGCCAGCCTCCCTTTGTCGGATGACTCAGGTTGCTCAGCTCTGATTGTAAGCCATCTAACAGTTTTACAGTCAGTTAGACATCACAGGAGACAAAGTGCATCATGGGAAACCCCAAACAGGGAATTCCAGCCTCTCTCTTACTTTTGTGTGAACATAGCCTAATAGTGTATCCTGCCCAACAAGACCTTTCTAGTAAAACCCAACTTATTTATGGTAAAGAGACTCTGTGATCTTTTGCCTTACACCGACACAGCACACACCGCAACCTTAGGACACTTCGCTTTTCTGTGGGTGGCAATTCTGATAGTCCGGGAGGGTCATTACACCGTTCTGGCCATCCGGCCACCCCGTAGCACCCCGGTAGGACACTGACCACAGGGGAAAAAGGTACAACTGGCCTTGTAAAATAAAAGCAGGCGTGCCATCACTCCTGTGTGCCTACCCGGCACTGACATCACGATATAACACCTCAAGGTCTGGCTGTATCTCGGCCAACCACACCTCACCATCTAGCAAGTGACCAGCCACTCCTCCCACATAACAACATCACCAGGGGCTCACACCACAGATAAAGTTGCCTTCACTAGATAAGTGACGACAACACATTTTTTATGAGACGTTCAAGTCCAGATCCAGAGCGTGATTGGACCAGCCCTCTGGCATCCAAACCACATAAAGTTGCAGGGAAGGGAGATGAGTGGCAAAGGTAACTGTCCATCACTATTCAGTCTAAACTATCTGCAGCCCAGCACTAAGACTACCAAAAAAAACCAAATGGGTTTGGTGGAAACCTGTCAATCACAACACAGCAAGTACTAGAATAAGACAAAGTTCAGACTGGTGCAAAGGAAACTTACAATTCAGACACTGAATCATGGCCAAAATCAGGGTCTATGTTTACTGGCAGAGGACTAAACTGAGGCCGAAACAGGCACGGACATAAGAGGCAGGTTCTGATGATTTCCTGTTATCAGACAGCAGTGCATTATGGGAGATCAGATGGTAACTGCTCAGTTACAAAGCAGCATGTGTATAAATCACATGACCCTATAGTAAAAAGAATGGTACACTGAGAGCTACACCGAATCCACAGTGTTATGAACTGCTTAACTTTATTACTGCGTCCTTTATCACCCACAACTGTCTCTACCTAAACCATTTCCAAGTACTTTGCAGAGGGAAATATGGTGTCACTGCCATTGATATCCAGCCACCATCATAAGCAGTGGTGCCATGGGGAGGGTATGGGGGCCATGACTCTTTCCCCTTGAGTATCCAAGGATACTTGACTGTGTTTATCAGCCATTGGCACCAGAGTATTGTTGTTCAGAAGCTGTAACCGTAGCAGTTTCCTTAGAACAATGCTCTGTAATCTTATTATTATTATTATAATAAAGAGTAATCCTAGTTCTATAGAGATCAACACCGGTCAATGGCTGTAATAAGGTTGTAACGTCTAGTAAACTGTGCGAAGAGCACTGGGAAGTTGTCCGTGAAATCACGGTTACCACACACTATTTCACAAAGAAATGCTAACATATTTAAAGAGGTCCCCTCTAAAGCAATCCCTGGGGTGTAGCTGTGTAACGTATTGTGGCTCTCCCCATATGGGGCTCACAAATCATTGACAGGTCCAGATACTATTGGGCACTAACAGTACCAGAGATATCATAGTGTTACTAAAATTTGTCACCAAAAATGCCATAACTTGAAAGTAGTTCTAGATTATAGGAAAGAGGCCCCCCAAAAAGGCAGACTCTTTAATATTTTAACCATATAACTTCCCCTACCCACTGACTAATAGAAACAGATCGCTGAGAGACCAGCCAAACTATAACATTGCCGGCTGCCGGTTAAAGCACTCAATGCAGTGAAATCCTAGGTGCATTGCTCCATGAATATGCTGTCTGTGGATGAATACTTGGTCTTGGTTTCTCCCTTGTCATTACATTGACTTAAAGGGCCACTTAATATGGTGGCTTTGGTGGTTTCCTTCCCGGAGGGATATCTGGCTAGTCCTGTGTTTTGAGACTCCTAAATGAGGCTCCACAGGCTCTTCTTTTCCATAGTCACTGACTAATAGGACCTTTGATATTAAAGTCCTTGCATGATCTCCTTAGCCTTGCCTAATATCCTGTCCTGACAACCACAGAGGAAGCTTCCCACAAACAGCAGAAATAAAACCTGACAGGTTTTATAGCTGTGAATGTGCATATTATCTATGTAGGGTGGGCTTTATATATTTAAACTTCATACCCCCCTATAGTACAAAGGAGCTTGAAAGAATCACCTCTGCTCTGGAGAACTCAGCATGTCCGTGTATTACATGGTCACCAATTCAAATGGACACAATATAATAAGACAGCTTCCTCTAATAGATAGGTTAAAAAGCCAGACCCTATAACTGACCGCCTGGGAGACTTCATTCTAGAAAGGCTATGCTCGGGTTGTGCCATTCCTCAAATAGACTTCCATTGTTTAGATACCTAGGGGGACATTTACTATCTTTTCGGCCCTGGCGTACACCAGTCTCCCTGGCATACACCTGTCATATCCCTTGCTCGCTTGATGGGCGGACGGGGGCGTGGCAAGGTGGGGAGGAGGCGCCTCTTAGTAAATCTGGCCAGGAAAAGGGGTGGGGCGTAGGTTGGTACGCCAGTCTTCATAAATGTTCCCCCTAATGTTAATGGATACCATTAACTAATGCAGGGGTCTTCTTTTAGTTACTTTACCCTAATATTATATGTTCAGAATATCCTCCCACAGTACAATATGTCCGGTAGATGGGAGGTGTACTGGCTCATAAGGGTCAAGCACAAATCATTTCTCTCCAGCCCTGAATGTATGGCCCAACTACATACATATTGCACAGTCCTATGTGAGATTGTGACAGATCCCGTCCTCTAGCTGAAGCAACACTTCCCCATCTGCAGTTCACAAGATACAGAAAGGTAAGACAGGGGAGACTGGAGAAAGGGTGGTGTATATGGTTACGTTTGGCCTGAGAGCTGATCCTAAGGTAGGTGGTAGTGATGCAGTATGGACTGGATATGATGAGCCTTTGGCCCAACCTGTGGACACTGAAATTCCTAGAGCCTAAAATTCTTCAAATCTGTTTACGAGGAAACTTCAATTTCCTTCTGTATGCACAGTGAGTTTCATGTTTTTTTTTGTTTTTTTTTATGTTCTCAGGTAGGTGGTAAACCTTAATTTAAGGGGTACTAACCTTCCTTGTTTCCCAGTAGATGTCACAGACCTCACTCCACAGCTGTTACAGGATCAGAGACAGCGCAAAACATTGCCTGCTTGGCCAATAAGAAGCCGAGGCAGGACACTGCTGTGACTACTGATTGGCTAAGTGGGCTATGTCTCATGCCTGCCACTGATCCTGAAGGTGCTATGTATTGTGACTGGGGTTCTTTTTTATGTGCCTGGAACTTAAAACCTACCCTCTGCCCTCATTACCTGTAGTAATGACACCTGTTTGACCTTGTTACCTGTATAACAAACACCTGTCCCCACACAATCAATCACACTTCAACCTCTCCACCAAGGCCAAGATCAAAGAGCTGTCTAAGGATGAGAGGGACTTTACTGTAGACCTACACAAGGCTGGGATGGGCTACAGGAGAATAGGTTAGCAGCTTGGTGAAAAGGCAACAATTGTTGGCACAATTATTAGAAAATGGAAGAATTTTTTTTTCATATTCTACCAACATCCCTGTCTACATCCTACATATATAGGAACTCATTGTGTCACAGAAAAAAAAGCCTAATTGTGTGCATGAGACCCGACTAACCCGATGTAACAATGTTTTTGTTTTTTTACCCTAGGAGCTATGTCGTGTGAATGCAATGGCTTCGGTGCTATTATAGTGGGAATCTTCTTTGGGTCGGTTGCAGCAATTGTAGTTATACTCGGGGTTATTTTCCTATTGCACCAACTATTTGTCCTTCCGCACAGAGAAAGAAGAAGCCTGGAAGGTAACTGACATGGTATTACTTATTGCACCATAAACCTATAGAGACCAAAACCAAACGTTTAGCTTTTATTTTAGTTATTAAAGCTTTTTTAATAACTTTGTGTTACGGAGAATACATATATACTGGCACTGAAAGGTGACCTGTCAGAGGCTTTTTTGCTGACTAAAGTATAGGCAGTGTATAATAGGGGCAGCTTTTTACTAGAAATAAGAGGAGATATACTGTGAGGCCAGGTTCACACAATGTATGACACCGGACGTTCTGTAACCCAGCCGTGTCACAGAACGGCCGGTGTCAGTGGAGATCATCCCAGCTGGTACTGCAG
The DNA here is from genome assembly GCF_027789765.1 of Dendropsophus ebraccatus. Lineage (NCBI taxonomy): Eukaryota > Metazoa > Chordata > Amphibia > Anura > Hylidae > Dendropsophus > Dendropsophus ebraccatus. Next base: position 72,637,519 of record NC_091465.1, on the reverse strand, counting down.
TACCGGCCAGATGAACTTCATTTGTGCTGAATTGGGATGCGGGTGCATCCGTGTGTGCCTGCATCCTAATTCACCATAGCACACAATGGAGAATGCGGCCAGAGCCGCACTTTCCATTGTGTGAGCTGTCAATTCTGTGCGGCCTCTATTCAATGAATAGCAGCCGCATAAAACAAGACATGTCAATTTTTCCTGATACACTCCGGCTGGGATTTTATTGACTGCAGTGCAACGTAAATTTTCTATTAATCCTGGCTGTGGTTGCAAATCGGCAACATCGGCCGTGATTAATAGAAAATTTACGTTGTGTGAACTTAGCCTAACTCTGATTTCAACCTGTTGCAAGTTTCATCTGTTATCCAAGTTTGATGCAAGGTCGGAGTCAACAAGAGGGTTGATTTTTTTTTTTTTTTTTTGGAGGTGCTTGTAATATGGAAAATTATTTAGCTTGACTAGATAAATGGTCAAATCATTGGAATATGCAGTACAATGTTTTCAAATTGTAATCTCCAACCCAACAATCTAACCACTTGATAAACCTTAGCGTAGGAGCAAAGAATCATCTGGATACTGAGGATATATTTCTGGACCTTTATTCACACACATAAAACCGAGCAACGCATTTCGGCACTTACCTAGCGCCTTCTTCAGGAGCCTGAGGTATATCAAGTGGTTTGATTGTCGCGTTGGAGATTACTACCATTGGCAAATACATTGTGACAGTTGATATCTGCCTAAGACCACAAGCCAGGCAGCAGACAGGATCCCAATGCTACATGCGATCAATAGTGTTGTGTCTATTCTTTGCACAACATAGCCAGATTAGTCTGACTAACTGACCTACTACACTATATTAGCGCCCCTGTTTGTTTGTGTCTGTCATTCTTTTTCATGTTTCAACATGGAAGATTATCATTATCAAGAGTATCATATCGGAAGTTATGTTTTAGCAAAGACTTCAGAAGAGGAGGATTTAGGGGTAGAGATTTGTGACAGCTTTAAAATCACCAGTGCAGCCAGGTGGTAGGGAAAGCTAATCATATGCTGGGCTATATATAATAGTATGCTGGGCTGTATGTATATATATATATATATATATATATATATATATATATATATATATATTAGTATGCTGGGCTATATATATATAATGGTATACTGGGATGTAGATATATATATATAATGGTATGTTGGGTTGTATATATATGACGGTATGCTGGGCTGTATATATAATGGTATGCTGGGCTGTATATAAATATAATGGTATGCTGGGATGTATATATATATGTGTGTGTATATATATATATATATATATATATATATATATAATGGTATGCTGGGCTGTATATATAATGGTATGCTGGACTGTATATATATATATATATATATATATATATATATATATATATAATGGTATGCTGGTCTGTATATATAATGGTATGCTGGTCTGTATATATATAATGGTATTCTGGTCTGTATATATAATGGTATGCTGGGGTGTAAATATAATGGTATGCTGGGCTGTATATATAATGTTATGCTAGGCTGTATATATAATGATATGCTGGGCTGTATATGTATAATGGTATGTGGAGCTGTATATATATAATGGTATACTGGGCTGTATACAAATATAATGGTATGCTGGCCTGTATATAATGGTATGATGGGCTGTATATAAATATAATGGTATGCTGGGCTGTATACATAATGGTATGCTGGGCTATATATATATAATGGTATACTGGGCTGTATATAAATATGATGGTATGCTGGGCTGTATACATAATGGTATGATGGGCTGTATATAAATATAATGGTATGCTGAGCTGTATATATATAATGGTTATGGTGAGCTGTATATATATAATGGTATGCTGAGCTGTATATATAATGGTATGCTGAGCTGTATATATATATATATATATATATATATATATATATACACTACCTTTCAAAAGTTTGGGGTCACCCAAACAATTTTGTGTTTTCCATGAAAAGTCACACTTCTTCACCACCATACGTTGTGAAATGAATAGAAAATAGAGAAAAGACATTGACAAGGTTAGAAATAATGATTTGTATGTGAAATAACATTGTTCTTACATCACACTTTGCTTTCATCAAAGAATCTTCCTTTTGCAGCAATTCCAGCATTGCACACCTTTGGCATTCTAGCTATTAATCTGTTGGGGTAAGCTGGAGAAATTGCCCCCCACGCTTCTAGAAGCAGCTCCCCCAAGTTGGATTGGTTGGATGGGCACTTCTGGCGTACCATACGGTCCAGCTGCTCCCACAACAGCTCAATGGGGTTCAGATCTGGTGACTGCGCTGGCCACTCCATTACCTATGATAGAATACCAGCTGCCGCTTCTGCTGTAAATAGTTCTTGCACAATTTGGAGGTGTGTTTAGGGTCATTGTCCTGTTGTAGGATGAAATTGGCTCCAATCAAGCGCTGTCCACTGGGTATGGCATGGCGGTGCAGAGTGATAGCCTTCCTTATTCAGAATCCCTTTTACCCTGTACAAATCTCCCACATTACCAGCTCCAAAGCAACCCCAGACCATCACATTACCCCCACCATGCTTAACAGATGGCGTCAGGCATTCTTCCAGCATCTTTTCATTTGTTCTGCGTCTCACAAACGTTCTTCTTTGTGATCCAAACACCTCAAACTTGGATTCCTCCGTCCACAACACTTTTTCCCATTCTTCCTCTGTCCAATGTCTGTGTTCTTTATACCATCTTAATCTTTTTCTTTTATTGGCCAGTCTCAGATATGGCTTTTTCTTTGCCACTCTGCCCTGAAGCCCAAAATCCCGCAGCCGCCTCTTCACTGTAGATGTTGACACTGGTGTTTTGCGGGTACTATTTAATGAAGATGCCAGTTGGGGACCTGTGAGGCGTCTGTTTCTCAAACTAGAGACTCTAATGTGCTTATTTCCTTGCTTAGTTGTGCAACACGGCCTCCCACTTCTTTTTCTACTCTGGTTAGAGTCTGTTTGTGCTGTCCTCTGAAGGGAGTAGTACACACCATTGTAGGAAATCTTCAATTTCTTAGCAATTTCTCGCATGGAATAGCCTTCATTTCTAAGAACAAGAATAGACTGTCGCGTTTCAGATCAAAGTTTTCTTTTTCTGGCCATTTTGAGCGTTTAATTGACCCCACAAATGTGATGCTCCAGAAACACAATCTGCTCAAAGGAAGGTCAGTTTTGTAGCTTCTGTAACGAGCTAGACTGTTTTCAGATGTGTGAACATGATTGCACAAGGGTTTTCTAATCATCAATTAGCCTTCTGAGCCAATGAGCAAACACATTGTACCATTAGAACACTGGAGTGATAGTTGCTCGAAATAGGCCTCTATACACCTATGTAGATATTGCACCAAAAACCAGACATTTGCAGCTAGAATAGTCATTTACCACATTAGCAATGTATAGAGTGTATTTGTTTAAAGTTAGGACTACTTTAAAGTTATCTTCATTGAAAAGTACAGTGCTTTTCCTTCAAAAATAAGGACATTTCAATGTGACCCCAAACTTTTGAATGGTAGTGTATATATATAATGGTATGCTGAGCTGTATATATAATGGTATGCTGAGCTGTATATATAATGGTATGCTGAGCTGTGTATAATGGTATGTTGGGCTGTATATATAATGGTATGCTGGGCTGTATATATATATAATGGTATGCTGGGCTGTATATATATATAATGGTATGCTGGGCTGTATATATATATAATGGTATACTGGGCTGTATATAAATATAATGGTATGCTGGGCTGTATACATAATGGTATGCTGGGCTGTATATATAAAGGTATGCTGGGCTGTATATATAATGTTATGCTGGGCTGTATATATATATAATGGTATACTGGGCTGTATATAAATATAATGGTATGCTGGGCTGTATACATAATGGTATGCTGGGCTGTATATATAATGGTATGCTGGGCTGTATATAAACATAATGTTATGCTGAGCTGTATATATAACGGTTATGGTGAGCTGCATATATATATAATGGTATGCCGGGCTGTATATATAATGGTATGCTGAGCTGTATATATAACGGTTATGGTGAGCTGTATATATATATATATATATATAATGGTATGCTGAGCTGTATATATAATGGTATGCTGAGCTGTATATATAATGGTTATGGTGAGCTGTATATATATATATAATGGTATGCTGGGCTGTATATATAATGGTATGCTGAGCTGTATATATATATAATGGTATACTGGGCTGTATATATATATATATATATATATATATATATATATATATATATATAATTAATGTATGCTGGACTGCATATATAATGGTATGCTGGGCTGTACATATAATGGTATGCTGGGCTATATATATATATATATATATATATATATATATAAAGGTATGCTGGGCTGTATATATATATATATATATATATATATATATATATATATATATATATATATATTTATATATATATATATATGCTGGACTGCATATATAATGGTATGGTGGGCTGTATATATAATGATATGCCGGGCTGTATATATAATGGTATGCTGGGCTGTATAGCTAGAGGTATAACCAGTAGTAAGAGGGAGATAGTGACATCACATCTGGAATACTGTGTCCAATCCTGGAGACCTCACCTAAAAAAGATATCAATAAAATAGGCTACAAAACTGGTGGAGGGTGTGAAGCTGTCTCCATGTTTCCCAGGACTCCCTAGATTTGCATTACACTTCTTCAGCCACCAGTATTCAAATGCCGAAGAATCTCTGCTGAGGATGTAAATCTGTCTAGTCTGGGGAGAAGAAGGGAAAGGAGGGGGCATGACTGAAACCTTGTTAAATACCTAAATAAGGTGTGATAGGTCAGGGCAGGGTTAAAACAAAAAAAGGATGAGCCGCAGGTTTTGGACATTTGATGACTTTAAATGTTTTCTGCTTTAGGATTATCGACTAAGCGTCAAGGCTCAACTACGCATGATCATGGGTTCTCTACAGTGGTAAGTAGTTTAGAAGTTGATGGAACATACCATATAATGCTATGATAAAAACAACAGCTTTATATTCCTAGACTGAGTTAAAGGGCAACTCCAGAAAGAAAATCAGATCTTTCAAACTAACTGTTGTCAGAAAGTGCCAGGGATTTATTATTTACTTCTATTCAAAAATCTCAAGTTTTCCAGTACTCATCAGCTGCTGTATGTCCTTCATATCTATGTCTATGACACACAGCACAGCAGCTGATAAGTACTGGAAGACTTGACATTTTTTTTATAGAAGTAAATTACAAATTTTTGGCCCTTTCTGACATCAGTTGATTTGAAAGATTTATTTATTTATTCATTTATTTTTGCTGGAGTTGCCCTTTAAGGGAGATTGTAAGGCTAAAACTGCTGGACATCCATGATGGAGACCCCTGATTTTAGAAGAGAGGTCACAAGGTGAAATTGTGCTCACTAATTTCACTAAATGGTACATACACCTTGTACCTAGTACCTTGTTATATGGCGTTACAGCAAATGAATTGCTTTTTGGCCATGTGGTTTTTACATGTTACTCCCAAAATACCACAGAAAATTTAGAAATTGAAATTCCCATTTACCTATTTACCTATCAGAACTTTACATTAAAAGACTTTTCTTTCTTTTTCTTTTCAGGGTTACACCTGAAACCATGGACAGTGGTGTATGGTGGGTTCTTTTTTAATTCTAAAACAATCTTTGAATATTATTAGCCACTGGATGCCTTACATTTTCCAGCTTAATTACTTAAAGGGTTATTTTAACTTATAGCACTTGTTGCTTCCTAAATAAATACATGTCTGATCGTGGGTGGGGGAGTTGGCAGTCTCCAGTACCCTCATAGATAATGAATGGATCAGAGGCACAGATGCTCGACTTGCCATTCCAGCTTCTGTATGTCATGCAGGAAGTAACCTATTCTTTCCAGTATAGAGAACAGAAGTGGTTTTCTATGGGGACTTGCTACTACTCTGGACAAGTCCTGACATGGACAGAGATGGCAGCAGAGAGCACTGTGTCAGACTGGAAAGAATACACCACTACCTGCAGGACATACAGCAGCTGTTAAGTATTGGAAGATGTGAGGGGTGTGTTTTTTTAAATTCTTGTTTTTGTTTTTTTAATAAAAGTCATATATACAAATCTGTATAGCTTTCTCAAAACAGTTGATTTTAAAATAATTTCTCTTTCATGAATATAATATATATATATATATATATATATATATATATCCTGCCAAACTATGAATGCAGCTCTAGACGGCTGTCATTGAAAACTATCAGATATTAACATCTAAAAAAAATTTATTTTATTTTATTTTATTTTTTTGTAGAGGACACATTTCGAGAGTCTTGCAATCTCTGTTCCAGCCACCAGATGGCAGAGTTGTCACAATTTTGATTACTGTTTTTTTGCTCTTTTTGCAGTTTATTTTTGTATGCAAATGTTTCCTTTTAATAATATGTTTATCATGATGTTAGTGATCTTTATTTTGTAATTAGGAACGATATGTAATTATTAAAATCATTTAAACACAAGGTTTCAGCTATAATTATTTCTATCTATGGTCACAGCCATGTCTTATGTTCCTATATCCTATCCAGCCCCAGCACATCTGTCAGTCAGCTGATTGTCAGGGCATCCACATATACAGTACAGCTCAGTACATTGGGGGAGATTTATCAAACATGGTGTAAAGTGAAACTGGCTCAGTTATATATTATATTATATATTATAATATTATCTGGCAATGTACGATCTATACCCACAATGCCAGACACGTCCGGTTCTTTACCAGTAGGTGTCGCTAGATGACAGTGATACCTGCTAATGAGATCTCCTACACACCGAGGCTACAGTATGATCCCACTATGTACTAACAACGGACGTTCTTTAGTGAGCGGCCGTTGTTTAACACTATTCCTAGGCTGTTGTTGTTAAGCTATGGCTGCAAATTGATGTTTATGATCATTCATTTCGGGCGTGGTTTTACAACGGCCGTGGTATCTGTACATAGTGGGAACGTAGCCTGGACATGCAGAGATGTAATGCGATACTACCAAAGTTTATTCTGTATGCAGAGTTCTTATATTCCCCTAAGAGAATACAAAGAGGAAAGATACAATTGTAAGGAAAACTGGTTATAAATGTAGGCCACAACAGTAGAAGATCTGCATTTCCGCTCCAAAATCTGCAACGGCGAAACTGCAGAATTTTGGGTGGATTTTGGGGCAGATTCACTTGCAGGGTTGGAGAGGAAAATGTTAAATGGGTAGGTCACCCATCCCCGAAATTTTTTTTTTTTAATCAACTGGTGTCAGAAAATACTACATATTTGTAATTAAAAAAATCTCAAGTCTTCCAGTACTTATCAGCTGCTGTATGTCCTGCAAGAAGTGGTGTATTCTTTCCAGTCTGATACAATGCTCTCTGCTGCCACCTCTGTCCATGTCAGGAACTGCCCAGAGCAGTAGCAAATTGCCATAGAAAACCTCTCCTGCTCTGGACAGTTCCTGACCTGAAATAATACGATGGCAGCAGCACTGATATCTCACGGGTCCTGAGTGCACGCCAATAACAGCCTGGGCCCAACGGCACCACAATTACCAGCAAACCCATGAATAGACAGCACTGATAAGCTGCTGATAAGTACTGGAAGACTTGAGATTTTTCAATAGAAGGAAATTACAACTGCCTGGCACTTTCTGGAACCAGATGATTTAAAAGATTTTTTTTTTTTTTGTGAACTGCCCCTTTAATGTTGATTATGTGCACCTATGGTCTATGTGAAACCTCAACTTCCTTTCTTGGCTGTTTTGTGGCTGATTTTTTGGATGCAAAGAACAACAAGCTCCAGCAGCACCAGAAAAAAATAAAAAAGTGGGTGCTGATCCCACCGGACCGGACCCAGTTACGTATATCAATCAAAGACATCGAGACAGCACATCCAAGGAACTTCCCTTTAATCACACCATTGCAACGTTTCGGCTCCCTGCTTGAGAAAGGCTACACTATGAGCTGAAATGTTGCACTGGTGTGATTAAAAGTAAACTTCCTTGGATGTGCTGTCTCGAGATTCCTCTTTTAGATTTTTTGGATGGCTATCATTTTGGCGCCAAAAGGCGACCAGTTTATGGAAATTACATCCATCATTTGCATAAAATAGACGGCCGTAAAAAAAAACGTCCAGCTGATGAATGAATGAATGAATTGTGTGAACTGAATGAATTGTGTGAACTGAATGAATAGAGGCCGCACAAAACTGTCAGTTTTTTGTGCGGCCGGTTTGAAACCCGGCTATGTGTATACGCTCCAGACAGGATCCCATTTATTCAAATACAACGTATCTTTTTCATCAGTCACAGCCGTTATTTATGCAAAAAATACATTGTGTGAACATAGCCCAGTTTGCTTGTTTGTATCAGCATAGCACTGATCCAGTAGCATAGGATTGATCAGTATATGCAGTCTAATGTTTTAAAAAGTGTGGGGAAAAAAGTTTTTAAAATAAGTACAAAAAGTGTAAATCACCCCCCCCCCTTTTTCACATTTTTCAAATAAAAAACATAACAACTTTTTTGTTTTATTTGAAAAATGTGAAAAAGAGGGGGGGGGGTGATTTGGTATCATCACGTGCAGAATTGTCTGAATTATTACATTAAAATATTATTGTTTCAGCGTGATTACTGGCGTGAACAAAAAAATAACACCAAACGCCAGAATTGCTGATTTTTGGTGTTACCATCTGTCAGATAAAATTGTCAATTCTTTGGGTGGATAGTGGATAGTGCTTGAGAAATCCCTTTGAATCAATGGGACAGGCAGAATTTAGAGCGGAGTTCACATGGCGATCTCTAATTGTATTTCCGATTCTGTAGTGTTAACAAACCCCAATGATAAGAACAGGACGGCCTGTGTTCCTGTCAGGTGTGGGCACATACATAGTAAAACAACCAACCTCACCAATAATAACAGTATACATCACATTGAAATGTTACAAATTTAAATGTATACGGTTATATGGGAGCCTTGACCTTAAGGTAAGGAAATGCAGTGAAAAAGTGAAACCCGTTTTACTACTACCACCCCAACAACCTGTCTACACCACCTCCGCAAATCCTGTCAGTGTGTGAGGAATCCTTCAGAACCAACTCACTGACTGTGGCCTTTATTTGTTCCAGGAAATGTGGAGGAATCTGACTAGTGTTTGGTGACTCACCTGAGGGGCCCTTTGTCTGTACTGTCAGCCTCTCAGTCACATCTCAATGGGGACAAGTTGTCTATTATACTGTAGGAAGAGGCCAAAAACAAAGATATAATGATCAGCTGCTCACATGTTGTCCCATTGGACCTCCCAACTACAAATTAGTTAATTGAATTGAAATGTAAAAAAATATATATGTTTTGCAATTTGCTTTGGGGTAGTATAAGAGCAGGGTCTCCTATCAAAACAGATGTCCCTGCCCCCGTACACTGAGCAGAGAGGCATACACTGTATTCCTTTCTGCTCAGTTAACAATTGCAGTGAATGTGTCAATCCACCTAGAGGTAAGAACAGATGCCTGAAACAACTTTTAAATTTGTGTGCTCTACACTTCTCAACTTCTGTCTCTGCTGCGCCTGTGGAAATGTTTGGCTTAGGCCATGTTCACACAATGTAAGTTGTGTATTAATCACGGCCTTTGTTGCCGATGTGCAACAACGGTTGTGATTAATACACAACCTATGTGCCGTGCAGTAAGAGGGAATCCAAGACGGAGTGTATACACATAGTATACGCTCCGTCCGGGATCGCTAGCAGCACCGCAAAAAACTGACATGTCAATTTTCTGTGGCCACTATTCATTGAATAGCAGCCGCAGAGAACCTGTCAGTTCACACAATGGAGCGTGCGGCGGTGAATTGGGATGCTGCAGTACCAGCCGGGATGATCCTTACTGACACGAACGGGTCGCAGAATGGCTGTTGTCATACGACGTGTGAACATAGCCTTAACCTGTATTGCACTGAATTTCCTACATAAACTGTTCTTGTGCTTAAGTCTGGACTCCGTTTTTTGCCGCCGCATCTGCACCTACACCTACACTTATGCTATCCTTTTCCTTTCTTTCAAATTTCTTTATATATATATATATATATATATATATACTGTGTATATATATATATATATATATATATATATATATATATATATATATACTGTATATATATATATATATATATATTTATTTTTTTTTTTTTGAGGAACAGCAATAAATGTTGAGAGAAAATATTTTCCAGTAACATTATAACCATGTAAATAAATGATCAAGTAAGGGTGGCCAGTGGTGATCAAATGGCAGGGCCCCGGTACTGCCGGGGGAGAATGGGTGATGTTTACTAGCTGAGGAGAATGTTGAGAAGCAAGGTAATCCACCCAGGGTGTCCAAGACATGAATTAGGGCAAATACTTTTAAGGATATCGGCTATCTCACACCAAAATGGGCGGTGGGCTATCCTTTTCCTTGTTGGGGTTAGTGCCTGTGTGCCTGGGGGTGAATTCCAACCCCACTCCTGGCCATCGTGACATGTGCCCAACTGACCCACACCCACCTTACTGCAACACCACCATACAGCCACCACGGCCACAGGACCTTTACATGGCAATATTAGTTGTGAAGCCAGGCCACATGAACAATCACTGTATCGTTTGTGCGCCCATTAAAGAGATGTGCAGCCAATATCGATGAGTTTACTGGCTGCACATGACGTCAAGTCAGCGGAGGAGCAAGTGTTTCCTTGTTTGTTGGCTGATCACTGCCCTTTACAAAGGTCGATTATCGGGTAAATGGGTGTTCCTAGGAACACTGTTTAACAATGATTTCCCCTGTATAAAAGGGGCTTAAAGGGGCTATCTAGTTAGACAACAGATGAATCACCCCCCTACTGGAGATTAACAGTTCATTCCATACATGTCATTATCTCAGTTCTGAGCTTCTGCTTTCTGCTGAACAGACAGAAAACTGTGTGTGAGTTCTTCTCTTTGTCTCCCCCTCCTCTCTCCTCCCTTTTGAGACAGCTGATATAATCAAGTCCCTGGCAGGCTTGATCTGCAACTTTGTAATTGAAACTGATATCTGGCATGGCTCTAATTCTGAAAACTTCCCTGGAACAGACATGATAAAGCAATAAAGCAAGGTCATTTACCTAGGAAACTGAGTGATTCAGAAAGATGTTATTGGCTTTATACCTGTACTCACTGATCCTTCCTAATAAAGCCATACTGGTAGCAACTGTGTATTTGTGACACAGAAATGTGTGTGAGCTGTCTCCTCTTCACCCCCTCCCCCCCTTCTAATAAAGCTGATATAATTAAGACCCTGGCAGCAGGGGCGTAGCTAATGTCTTTCGGGCCCTGGTGCAAAAGGTCAACTTGGGCCCCCCCCTTCGTCGATGAAGCGATGCTATTGGTATATCTCAAGATTGATATTATCAATAATACAAGTATAAAGGAAATATCACCATACATATTACCGCCACACTGTTACTAACCAAATCCTGTATACTGAGACCAATATTACCAATAATACCTGTACACAAGGGGCAAATATTACCTCCATGCCACAACCATCACCACCATATTGTCACTGACCAAATCCAGTATACTAAATCCAATAAAACACAGTACCAGATTACAAATATTACCACCACATACTGACTAACACCGCCACATACTGACTAACACCGCCACCTACTAACATTGCCACCTACTGACTAACACCACCGCATACTAACACCACCACATACTAACACCACTGTTGCTATTGACTAACAGCACCGCTGCTACTGACTAACACCACCACATACTGACTAACGCCACCACCGCTGCTACTAAATAAAATCCACTGTACATCACTGTACATCCACTGTAGATCACTATCACCTCATCCAGTCATATAGAGGCTGACCCAACCCTACACAGCTCTGTACACCATATGCATTACAGTGCAGTTATATCAGGTGACTCACAAGGGACGTCTTCTCTGATCAGAGTTCTTCCCTTTTCATCTTCTTCTTCATCCGTCCTGGGCCGTTATGAGAACTTCTCCGAGCCACGAATCCACAGAAGCTGCCAGACAGACATGATAGGCTCCTAGCTCCATTAGGCACCATCCTCATCTCTCTACAAACTGAACGTCTGTATTGGCCCCTTTGTGTCCTCATTCAGTGGGTAGGATGACTCTATGTTATTCCTCCTATAGTACATACCCCCCTCTGTGTAGACCACTATAGTACATGCATCCCTCTGTGCATGCCCTATTGTGTATGCCCCCCATGTATTCCCCCTTACAGATGTCCCCCCCTTTTGTTATCCCCCTTATAGATGGCCCTCCTTGTGTTATCCCCCTTATAGATGGGCCCCAATGTTTCCCCCTTATAGATTGCCCCCTCTGTGTTGTCCCCCCATGTTATCCCCCTTATAGATGTCCCCCTGTTGTCCCCCTTATAGATGGCCCCCATGTATCCCCCTTAAAGATGCCCATCCTGTTATCCCCCTTATAGATGGCCACCATATATCCCCCTTATAGCTGCCCCCCCCATGTATCCCCCTTATAGATGGCCCCCCATGTTATCCCCCTTATAGCTGCCCCCCCATGTATCCCCCTTATAGATGGCCCCCCATGTATGCCCCTTATAGATGCCCCTCCATGTATCCCCCTTATAGATGGCCCCCCATGTTATCCCCCTTATAGATGCCCCCCCACGGATCTCCCCTTATAGATGGCGCCCCCCCTGTGCAAAGCAGATAAGGAAAAAAAAACAACACTCACCTGCAACTCGCTCCCCTGCTGTGTTTCTCTTTTGCAGGCTCGGCCCCTGTCTGACGCGCGGCTCCCAGCTCCTTCCCGCCCCGGCAGCACACATCAGTGACCTCTGTGAGCGCTGTGGATGTTACTTCCAGCTCAGGGGCACTTGTTATAGATGCTCCCTGTGCCGGAAGTACTATGGGACCGAGCCGGGAGCCGCACGGCAGACAGGGGACCAGCCTCTTGTGACCGCAAGCAAAACACTTTTACATCTTGTTACAGTACACTGCACTAATAATGCAAGTAGTGTATACTGATTCTTATGGTATTATTACAGTGTGCGGCTATAACTATGGCATCTAGGGATTTTCTATTACTTCCCCAGCAAGGTGAATATGTGTACAGGCTGTGGGGGAGATAATAAAAAAACACAACAGAATGCCAGTCACTGGTGACAGATAGCAGTGGGCAACCCTGGGTATAGATTGCGCTCAGCTACTAACATCCCTCATCCCTCCATACTTATACAGGGCACATGTGCTGTACATACAGGGCAGATTAGATACACACACACACACATATATATATATATATATATATATATACACACACACACATTTACTGTATACATACACACACACACACACACACACATATATCTTCAACCAAGTGTTAAATATTTATTGTGCCCATTCGCATAGTACAGTGCAACGTTTCAGCTCACTTATCCTGAGCCTTTTTCAAGCATAAAATAGGGTTGTACATAGCGCCATTGTATATAACAAAACACCAATCACCAGCTACAATTCATTAAAATCATCCACTCAGCAGTATGGAGTAGGCGGCACTTATCATATCTATACTAATATTGCACAACATCATATAACATATAGTCCTTTTTGGTTATGCCTTATCTGAAGTCTGTCCAGACCCTTCATAAATGTCCATACTGCTCTCCGATCCCACCGGCAGAACGATACCATACCGTCAACTCTACCACGCCGGCCGCAGTGTCCTGCTTGTAAACAAATTCACAGAAGTTGCGCACCAGACATTCTATGATAGGGGACCAATCGGCATCATCATCACGTCATCCTTGTTGCATCCAATCATCCATGAGCTTGTCATACGTCGTCATGGGGATTCCAGACGCCCTTGCCAAGTATACATACTGCTGAGCCATTAGCTTTCAACTCACCAGCCTATTACAACAATCTCTTCTCTCAACGTGACGGGCCGCCATTGTTGTCATAGAGACCAAGACTTCCACGCTTCAATTATCCGCCCATCACTGTGATTTCTTTCATCAACTCGCCGGATAACTGTATTTTTGTCAAGTATACCTGTATTGCACTAAGTTTCTCCTAGTAAACTGTTCCCTTTTTCAAGTGTTGGACTTGGCCTATTTTGTGACCCCCCCCCCCCCCAACCCCCTGGGTCTTTTTCCCCCCATACTGCACCAATATATATAATTTTCCCGGGATAGGAGAAAATTTGCACAATGTTACTTCTTACCTCATTCCCAAGCTGATACCATGAGGGCAGACTATGCAGCTGCTTCAGGGCCAGGGCTGTCTTACCCATTGTGCAGCTACCCAGGGAAGATGAGTCCTGGGGGGCCCCTCTGCCCGCTCTGACTTCTGAACATCCTCCTCTGACTCCGTAGGTGTGTTCTCCATTTCCTTTATCTCAGCACCAACCCCCCACTGCCACTGGGACTCCTCCGTGCATCACCATGAGAAAGACGTCGGACGCAACCCTTGAAGACGGCTGACCTGTGTGCTGAGGTAACTAACACACAGTTGTATACAGTATACAGGGAAACAACATGGCTCATATATAATATATCAGCCATGTTAATGCCCCTCTGTACATATGAGCCATGTTGTGTTGCCCTCGGCATATATAATATATTTAGAGAGGCAACACAACATGACTTATATATACAGAGAGGGGCAACAACATACACAGGGGCAACAACATGGCTCATACATAGCTACAGTGGGGGCAACAACATGGCTCATATGTACAGTATACATAGATACAGATGTGCACAAATATATTTGATATATTTTTTATTGTTAGTGATTGTAGTGGCTAGGGGCAGTCTGCAGGAAGGAGTGGGGTGGCCTTGGATGGGCCTGGGAAGGCAGAAGCCTGGGAGTTGTATTTTTGCAGCCTGTAGTCATTCAGGTTGCAGAACTACAACCCCCATCAAGCCCTATTGGCAGTTCTTAATGGGAGTTGTAGTTCTCCAACAGATTACAGGATCACCCAGTATAGTAGGGAGAAGCAATGACACAGTACAACTACATCTCTCAGCATGTTGTGGGGGGTAATATGGAGGACTACATCACATAATGGGAGTTGTAGTTCTGCATCAGATAAAACAGTGCAAGAGGGGGAAATGGTGGCATTGGACACCTCCAGCCACAAGAGCCTCCCTGATACACATACTTATCTTGCCTGGCACATTGCTCCTTTGTTCTCTAAGCTCCCTGGCACACAAGTGATGTGCCGTGGGACCGCACCGAGCCAGGTGGGTATGTTAGGGGGGCCCATTTAGTTTTTTTGATAGTGAACCCTAGCATCTCCCTGCTTCCCTTCACATCCTCATCCCTGCTTCATAGTTAACTTAAACTAAGCAGGATCAGGGATAAGAGGAGGAGAGAGGAGGCTTTCCAGCTTGCAGCATTTCAGGGGCTTGGGAACACCTCTTTGACACTGCAGATCTTTAGATCGTCCGGGTGGCCCATAGAAGATAGCAGCGGTGTGCTGCCACCACTCCTGTTACACAGCGAGACGGGCAGCAGTTCATTGCTATCGTTATTGTTCTTTTTGAACATGTTCAAAAACAATGATCAGCCAATATTGTGCAGCTCAGCTGATCATTGCCTTTGACCATGAGCTATTACACCAAACCATTATTAGCTTGAACGGGCGGTAATCAGCCAAATGTGTCCGATAATCACTTGGTGTAATATAACCTTTACACCAGATACAATCATAATATCACCAGATTATGTGATGAATTGCTTGATATTCTCGAAGAGAGACTTCACTGTAAAAAGATAGAGGATTAGTGATCACTAGTATCTAGTGATTCACTTCTCAAGGGACGAAAAACTACTAAGAGCTGTGCCTGCAGACTGCCTATGGTACACAATACAGACTGATTGGATACCATATCCTTCACCTACTGGTAAACAAGGTCTTACTCTTACCCATTATTTTGGAGTCAGTATGGTATGAATCGGTGCTACCAGTGGCGTAGTAACCATAGAGGCAGGGTAGGCAGCTGCTATGGGGCCCGTGTGGGAAGGGGCCCCATAGAAGGTAATTGGCTCTCTGCTCTGCCAGTCACTTTTGTGGCTCTGTGGATTCTGCCTCTGGCCACAAGAGATTTTATTTTTTGGCCACATCACAGAACACACATATATATATATATATATATATATATATATATATATATATATATATATATAGCTGGACGAGGCCTTACAATTTTATGCTATTGGGCCCTATGCATCCTAGCTATGCCCCTGGGTGCTGCCTATAATGGTTCATTGCTTTCCCCTTGATCTGCACAGTAGGGTTATAGGTCGGACTTGATGGCTTTTTTTCAACCTCGTCAGCTACTGTAAGTAGTCACGTACGACTATGTCTACTGGTGAATCATCTATTGTGCACTTGGGGATTTACACAAATTTCACCGGCGATACAGGAAGTCATTTACAGGTAAATCAAACAAGCAAGTTGTACTATGATATAGCAACTGGAGATGGAATTATGGGCAAAATGAACAAAAAAATTCAATCCAAATTTGCAAAAATGTTGCTTGGTAAAGGAAACACTTATGGCAATACAATACTCCTTGCAGCCTATGACACATAATTCACCATCTAAATTACAGAAAGGAAGCAAAATGCCATCGATATTTCCAGATGAATCAAAGAAATGCAAATGTAATGACACCAGATGGCCACTAGAAGGCAGTAATGAGATTTACCTATCACAGGAACACAAAACCTTCCGCCTTCTAGCTGTTGCAAAACTACAATTCCCATCAGCTTAGGCTGTCCTAGTGTTATGGGAACTGTAGCTTTGCAACAGCTGGAGGGCTGAAGGCCTCCCATGCCTGACCTGCAGCAAATGCATTTCCTGGTCCCAGCACACAGATGCTGTGTGTGCTATTACAAGCACAGACAGTGAGTAGGGAGTGTCAGGAAGGACTGCCTGGACGATCCTTACATCATTCCGGCTGCCCATTGACATCAGCGGCGATCTTCTGCCACCGCTCCTATTACACAGGGCAAACCAGCAGCAGTTCGTTGCTGACATGGTTGTGCTCTTTTATGTGCATTGTGCATGTCGGCTGATCGTTGCCTTTTAACATGTCCTAATACACGAAACGATTATGGCCAATAATCGTTTTGTAAAAAAAGAAAGAAAAGAAACATTCAATATGTAAAATCAACGAAAGCAACTCACTAATTGAAAACTGGAATCTGATGTGATTGAATGGATGATGCCACTAGTGAATGATGATGAGATGGTAGTCAGGAAGAAGACCAAGGATGATAAACACAAACAAATACTGACATTACCCTAGTTAAAGTCCGGTGAAAATTTTTATTAAATTATTGTATTGCCCCCAAAAGTTATACAAATCACCAAAATACACTTATTACGGGAAATGCACAAAAAGTGCTTTTTTCCCTGCACTTACTACTGCATCAAGGCTTCACTTCCTGGATAACACGGTGATGTCACTTCCTGAATAACATAGTGATGTCACTTTCTGGATAACATGGTGATGTCACTTCCTGGATAAAAAAAATGGTGATGTCACTTCCTGGATAACATGGTGATGTCACGCCCCGACTCCCAGAGCTGTGCGGGCTGTGGCTGCTGGAGAGGATGATAGCAGGGGGATGCTCAGTGTCCCTCCAGTGCCCTGTGTGCCTCAGTGTCCCCCTGCCATCATTCTCTCCAGCAGCCACAGCCGCACAGCTCTGGGAGTCGGGTCGTGACATCACCATGTTATCCAGGAAGTGACATCACCATGTTATCCAGAAAGTGACATCACCATGTTATCCAGGAAGTGAAGCCTTGATGCAGTAATAAGTGCAGGGAAAAAAGCACTTTATAAGCATTTCCCGTAATAAGTGTATATTGGGGATTTGTATAACATTTCAGGGGCCATACAATACTTTATTACAAATTTTCACCGGACTTCTCCTTTAACTGCCCTTATTCTTTCCCTAGATATTCCCCTAACCTCTAACCTAACACCAAACTAAGCCTTACTGTCTTTTCACTATGGAAAGCCCTGGACTAATTCTCCCTAGTGAATACAACACGCAGGCACTAGGACTCCAAAAGAAAACACATAATTGAAACTTCATTTGTTACAATGGGAATTACAACTCTTTAAAGAGGACCTGTCACCCCCCGTGCCGGGGTGACAGGCTCCCGACCCCCCATTAGAGCCCCCTATACTTACCTAATCCCGCCGGGTCCCGCTTCTGGAGAAGGTCGGGTGACTGAGATATCAGCCGCTGCAGCCCGGCGTGCGCACTGAGAGATGAGTCCAACACTCATAGAGAATGACAGGAGAGTCCGACGCTCCGTCATTCTCTATGAGTGTTGGACTCAACTGAGGAGCGCGCGCCGGGCTGCAGCGGCTGAGATCTCCGTCACCCGACCATCTCCAGAAGCGGGACTCGGCGGGATCAGGTGAGTATAGGGGGCTCTAACGGGGGGTCGGGAGCCTGTCACCCCGGCTCGGGGGGTGACAGGTTCCCTTTAAATATCTATTTCAATTGCTAATTTTTTTAAAAATTAGTATTCCCACTAAAGATTGAGGGGACAAGATCACAACAAGGGACATTACTGGAAACTTTTGTATGGGTCGCAGTGCAAAATGTTTTATGAACACAATACATTTCATACATGATCTGAATAGTGAGTTACATACAGAACAGAAATATTCTAGTGTAAGAACTCACCCTAACAGTACTGTTAGAAAGAGGGGTGTACAGCGAGTGCACTACTTGGTTGGCACCAAGAACCAGCAAATATGAGTAATAGAATAGGCTCTCTAGCGTAACTCCAAGTTAATATGTATAGTCTTAGATATATATAGTTTCTGGTTATATCATAAATGACTGATTATAATAAGTCAGAATTGTGTGTAGAGATAAATAATTTTTATATTCATAAGATGAAACAAATACAAAATAAAATTAACCAGTGAAGAATACAAGCCAAATTAAAAAACACACCTGTACCAAGATTCATAAGGCTCTATAGGCATATATATCAGTATGTATCTTCATAGTATGATAATCACAGGAGTATATATATTAAAATTCTTAGTGTAAAACACATATAAAAAACATAGCATAGCTTGAAGGATGTTTCATTAAAAAAAGGTATCTTTGTGTAGTATATTTCATAAATGACTATTTTTCATAAACGATTATAGCAGTACGATCTTGTCCATATGCGACTCTGCAGGGCCCTAGCAGGTCGCAGTGGTTTGTAGTCACTGTGCTTATGGTAAATATAGGACTGTTCCTCTGTTAGTTGATTCGAGATATATTATATCACTTATTAGTAGTTATGTTCGTATATGCAGAGGTAATACAGTTGAAATAGAATAAAAGCGGTGAAAGTACACCTCTCACCAGTCCCAAGTCTCTGTGTTTGCAGTATCTGCGGCCGCAGTTAGTGAGGAGCATGGAGATGGATATGGAACTTCTCCTACTCGAAGATCCTTCATTCGGGAGTATTACACACAGATCTTGTCTCTCACATTTGTGGAGCTTCAGGAGGTATGTTTCATGTCTGATTGCCTCTCCCAATGTGGCTGGGTGCTCAGATCTGAAGTGCGGACTGGTGATATATTGTGCACAATGCGTCTTTCTGCTATATATAACGTTGCAGCTCTTATTAGACGCGTTTCAGAATGATACTCCGTTCTTTCCTCAGTAATATGTTGCAAAATATTACTGAGGTGTGGATTCACACTGAAACTTGAATTTATGCTACAGTCCAGGATCATGTGTCTATACAGTGGTGAGAAGGATGGCCATTCAATTCAATTTTTGGGGGGTACACTAACATTTACTATTGTTGTGCACCTGGCGTACTGCAGGGAGAAGTCGCAGATTCGCCCCTTCTCCCTGGCGTACACCTGCCATATCCCCCACTCACCTGATAGGTGGGCAGGGAAGGGGGATGCGGGAAGGCGGGGAGGGGGTGTGGTCTCCTACCATGCCTGATTTACCATGACTTATGCCTGCTCATAGGCTCATGGCAGAGTTCTACACCTGCTCAGACGCAGGCATAGATTTCCACGCCTGTTGCGCGACAGGTGCGGGTCAGGCCAGGTTCATTAAGATGTGTACGCAATTCATACACCAGCCTTCATACTTTGTGTTCTTTTTTTTTTTATAACTTATAGTTTATTAAGTTTTTCACAGGTTTTTACAAAGAATATATACATATGTCCAGTGTAACAACATTAGTACATACAAAAAGTAAGCAGTGCCAAATGAGTATACCATCATTAGAGCATCAGTAGGCCTAGATCTACTATAAACCTCGGGACCTTCTAGTAAACCTACTGCATTGCCAGTAGGGATGGGGGTAGACACTGGACGTACAGGGTAACGGGAATGGGAGAGAGGCTGGTATGAGAGGAGAGAGAGGAGGAAAGGAGGGCGTCAATTGAGAAGGCTAGGGTGGGGTTGGGGCAAGAGAAATAGGAAAGACTTGGATAATACGGGAGAGGGAGGGAGGAAAGAAGAGGGAGGAAAGGGGAAACGAAGGGGGGGGGGGGGAAACAGATAAGTTAATAAGAGAAACTAAAAACCAGGGGGGGAGGGGGGAAGAAGTGGGGAATAGAAGGGGGTCATGCATCCGTGCATAAGTTTGTAACGTGATGCTCAAATGCGACATATTGGCACAGACCTGTGCCACAGCTCTATTGTACACCATTGGACAATTGTCATCCCTGTACTATTCAAGTTAGACATGGTAAGCAAACCATTCAACAATGTAAACAAACAAAGCAACAAACAAGAAAACAAGTAAACAAATAAGGAGGTAATTAAGTGAGGGTGGTACTGGAAACAAAGAGTCGGAACATGCTTCGCTTCAACAGAAGATTAGCATAAGATTAGCATAATCTGGTATATTGGTATAATCTGGCATATTGGTAAGTTATGACCTTTCACTATGATCATATATCAGTCATCAATGGACCTAAATGTTCTCCATTTATCCCATATTTTGAGAAAGGATCCTAGGTTATTTGTTTTAACACTGATCATACGCTCCATATTGTAATTATAATGTACGCCATTCAGGATTTCAGGCATGGGCGGTAGAGCTGCACTTCTCCACTTTTGGGCTACTTTGTTCTTAGCCGTTGTAAGTATATGGATCACTATCGTAGTATCCGCCCTATCTAGTGAGTCAAGACGCATATGGAGTAACGCTACTTCTGGTCCCCAGGGTATAGGAAATTGCAGGATTTTAATTATGATATCATAGATCTGGGACCAAAATTGCTTGATCAGAGGGCACCTCCACCACACATGGAGAAAGGAGCCAACATCCGCGTTGCATCTCCAGCAAGTGGAGGAACATGTAGGGAACATTTTAGAAAGACGATAGGGCGTCAGATACCATCTGTATAGGATCTTGCGGGATGTTTCAACATGGTTAATGCAATGTGATGCAGTGTAACTGCTGGCAAAGGAGTGAAGCCATTGCTCCTGAGTAAAGCTCTGGTCTAATTCCTTCTCCCATTTAGTCTGGAAGGGCAACTCATGCCCAGAAGGAGTTAAAGCTACATATGCCCTGGCTATACCGTGCGCTGGTTGGGATGAATTATAGAAAAAATTCTCATATATTGATTGGGGTGATGGGGACTCCAACCTTAGTGAGGCAGCTAAGTGGCGAACTTGCAAGTACTTGAAGAAGTCCTTGTTGGAGATTCCATACTGGTCTACCAAGTGGCTAAATTGGTGCAATCCCTGAGGGCCGTACAAATCTCCAAGTGTTAATATCCCTCTCGATTTCCACTCGCTAAGGTTGGAGTCGGGGATTTGGTGTTGGATCATATCCATTGGTAGATCCAAGAAGCGGGTAGGGAGAACATGTGGGGAAGTCGCTATCGTTCTCCATACATGAAATGCGGCTTTTAGTGTCGGGAGGGTAAGTGAGGGGGGAGGGGATAGGCCTGGAAGCCTGGAGCTCCACAGTGCTATCTGAGGGTTTTCAGTCTGCAATATCGCTATTTCGGCCTCTACCCATTGTTTGGTCAAATCTTTGGCCCATATGCTTTGGATCTGGTCCAGGATAGATGCATAGTAGTAGCGTATTACATGGGGGCATCCCAGACCCCCCAGGTGAACGGGGAGGCATAAGATTTGTTCTGATACCCTAGCTCTTTGGTTTTTCCAAATAAAGCTCATCAATAATTTTTGTAGTTGTTTAAGGCGGTAAATGGGAAATGTGATGGGTAGGTTTCTAAAATAGTAGAGAATTTTGGGAACTAACATCATCTTAGTGACTGAAATGCGACCTATCCATGATATAGGTAAGTGGGAAAAAGATGCTATGTCATTGCTAATTGTTGTGGTCAATAAGTTCAGGTTAGTTATAGCTAGTTTGGACGTGGGGAATGTAAGAGTGATGCCCAAATAGGGGACACTACCATCCGACCAAGGGAATGGGAATTGGCGTTGTAACGATTGGCGCAGCTCATCAGACACGCCCATATTTAAGATCAAGGACTTCGTAGAATTTACTTTGTAATAGCTGAGGGACCCAAATTCACCCAAGATATCCATAACACCCACTAGAGAAACCTCTGGGTTAGTCACACATAAGATCACGTCATCCGCAAAGAGACCTATGCGGTGTTCCTTGGGTCCAATGGTAACTCCAGTTATCACCTGGGATTCTCTGATGCACTGCGCCAATGGCTCCATCACAAGGGCAAATATTAATGGGGACAGGGCACACCCTTGCCGTGTCCCATTAGTTATTTGGAAGTTACGTGACAGGGTGCCCGAAGAATAGACCCGAGCAGATGGTAAAGTATATAAGGCCATAATAGCTTTATGGATGTCCCCTGTTAAGCCAAATTTATGTAGAACTAGGCCCAGGTACCCCCAATGGACCCGATCGAACGCCTTCTCCGCGTCAAGAGTAAGAAGCAGAGAAGGCGTTCGCCGGCTCTCCACTACAGCCATAATATCCAGGAACCGTCTAGTTCCATCAAGGGTCTGTCTGCCCTTGACGAACCCCACTTGGTCATTGTGTAGCAGGTGAGGTAGGATGTCAACAAGTCTCCCGGCCAAGATCTTGGCATATAATTTAAGGTCCGTGTTGAGTAAGGAAATAGGCCTAAAATTACCAGGTACATCCGGGGTCTTTCCTGGCTTCGGTAGGGTGATTATTAGCGCAGATAACATCTCCGGCGGGAAAAATCCCGACTGAGCTGCTGCGTTGAATATTCTAACAAGATATGGGGAGAGAGTATCTACATGAAGTTTGTAGTACTCGTTGGTGAGGCCATCTGGTCCGGGAGACTTGTTGGGTTTCAGGGTTTTCACAGCGGCTTTAACTTCAGCCATTGTGAAAGGCGAGGATAATGACCCAAGTTGGTCCGATGTCACCGATGGGAGATTAATACTATTTAGGAACTTTTGGATATGGGACTCTAATGGTTGAGAGGTATTGATATCATTTTGCAAGTTATACAAAGAGGTGTAGTAGGAGGCCATCTCATCCGCTATGCCTTTGGGATCTACCACTTTCACTCGGTTCTTATCATACAGGAAGGGAATGCGGGATTTTAGTTCCTTAGCTCGAACTTGTTTGGCCAACACCGCCCCAGCTCTATTACCTTGCCAATAGTACTTAAGCTTTAGTTTATTCAGGGCATGCTCATGTTTATGGGCCTGCAGGGAATGCAATTTAGCTGTTAGTGAGGAGATTTTTTGGGCCCTGTTCTGGTCAAAGTGGGACTTATTCAGTCTGTGGAGATCTGACAGCTCCAGTAGGATGGCAGACAGTTCAGCTGCATGCTGTTTTTTAAAATGAGCAGATTGTTTAATGAAATGGCCTCGGAGAGTAGCCTTATGGGCACACCATACTGTAAAGTCCGATGTAAGGCCATTATCATTAAATGAAAAGTATTCGTGTAATGCTGTATTGGTATCTGGTGCATACTTTGAATGGGTCAGGATGAAATTGTTTAGCCGCCACACGGTATCATAGGAGTGGGGGTGGAGTTCACTAACCTCCATGACGATCGGTGAGTGGTCTGACCAAGAAAGAGCTCCAATAGAGGTATGGAGAATGCGAGGTAGGAGGCTTTTGTCTGTCAGGAAGAAATCCAATCTCGTATATATTCTGTGGGGATTAGAGAAAAAGGTAAAATCACGTTCACTAGGGTGTTGCACCCTCCAGGGGTCTATCAGGTTAAATGAGGAGATGGTTTTGGCTAAGGGGGTAGGCTCACCGACCGTCACGGAGGAGGTGGAGTCCAGCGAAGGCCAAATGGTGAGATTGAAATCACCCACTACAATTAGGGGGCCCTGCTGGATAGAAGTGGCCGTATTCAGAACATGTTTGATAAATCCGTGTTGCCGTCTGTTAGGGGCATAGAGAGAGGCCAGGGTGTAGGGTTGATTATTAAGTGTACCCACAAGGATAACAAAACGCCCCTTGTCATCAATAACTTCTTTTTGGATTGTCACTGCGACGGTATTGCGTATTAGGATAGAGACCCCACCTTTTTTGCCAACAGCTGGTGCTGAGCGAATGAATGGGAATTCCTTATATTTTAATCTAAATAGGTCAGTTTGGTTGAGATGAGTCTCCTGGATGCAGCAAATATCTGCTCTCAGGGACTTGAGTTCCTTCCATAGAAGAGAACGTTTATAGGGTGAATTTAACCCTTTCACGTTAAGGGAGATTATACGAATTCCCATGGTAGTGAGTAATGGGCCTCTTTAGATAGACTGTTATGTCCTGGCAAAAAGGTGCGATCTCCGTCATAACCACCAATAGCCGAATGTAATGCATTAATATACATAGTAAATGTGTAAGGTACCACCCGAACTAAAACAACTAAGAGTTCTACAGTATGAGAACCAAACGTGAACAAACAGAAAACAGTAAGTAAAAGTAGAATAAATGGGATAGAGAGTCCCATTTGAAAGGGGATCCGAATACAAGAAATATCAGACATAAGCATGTCAACCAGCCTATCTAGTAATAACAAAACAGTAATTGAGGCAACTAGATCGGGTAATATGGGTCAACAGAAGAGATACCCTTGTAATATTTCTATACAGTAATACTACCGCTACAAACTATGGCTTCAAGCAGGGGAGTCTCTGGTAGGACGTCGTTTGGACCTGCCCACGGTAGACCATTCAGGTGAGATTGATCGTGGGGGCGAGCGCTTTCCTCTGCGACTTTCGATGTCTTCGGCTCGCAGATCCCATTCTTTGCAGAGCCTAAGGCCTTCTTGTGGCGAATTTACCACTATCTTGGTACCATTCCGAGCAATTAGCAATTTGACGGGGAATCCCCATCTATACTGGACGTTGTTGTCCCTAAAAATTTTGGTGCATACAGCAAACTCCCTTCTACGGGCCAGCGTTGCCGCGGACAGGTCAGCAAAGATGGAAATCTGTGCAAATCGGTCTGGGAGATCCGGTTGGCGACGAGATGCCTCCACTATCTGTTCTTTGATGTGAAAAAAGTGCACTCGTAGTATAGTATCTCTTGGGGCAGAGGCAGGGACTGTTTTGGGCTTAGGAAGCCTGTGGACTCTGTCCAGAATCAAGTCAGCCTCGGAAGCATTGGGGAGAAGGGCAGAGAAATAATCCACCACGAATTCTTTTAGCTGCTCTGGCTTAACTGTCTCCGGGATGCCTCTGAGACGGAGGTTATTACGCCTCGATCTATCCTCAACATCAGCAAGTTTGAGGCGTAAAGTAGTAACCTCATCTTTCAGGTTATGAGTGACGTCCACTAGTTCATTGTGGGCAGCAGTCAGCTCGGCCATTTTAGATTCTATGTGAGTGGTACGTCCCCCTATATCATCTACGTCCTTCTGGACTTTGGAAACAGCTTGTGATATATCCTCCCGTATAGACAGTTTAAGATCATGTAACAGTAGTTTCATTACAGACTCTGTAATTGGTGGGTCTGAGGTTGTAGGGAGAGAGAGAGTTCCACATGCGGCACTTGAGCTATATTGTGTGGGTGTCAGAACAGACTCAGTAATATGGCTCGTTTTCCATGAGAGCGGTGTAGGTGGCAGGGAAGGTGCATCTGCCCCCAACAGGCTGTCAGCGGTGTGAGCAGGAGAGGCTTGCTGCTGATGGTTAGCGGCCGCCATGTTTTGTGGTTGTACGCTGTCCTGCGAGCTAGAACTCGGGGAATAGGCCAGTACAAACAGCGGGGTGTTGTCAAGCAGGTCACCCGTTACCTCAGAGGAGGGAGAAGCCGGTGGTCTCCGCTGTCCCGCATCGGGCTGCAGCTCCGGCAGGTTCACGGAGGACACAGCCGCTCCTTTCAGCTCCCGCGCGGCGCCATCTTGGTGCTTCCCGTCAGCGGGAATAAACGCTTCTAGCCTCTGCGGACTCTTTCTTCTCCGTGTTTTGCCCATCTCAGCAGAAGAAGTGGGGTGTCCGGTACCAGTGTACCCCAAAATTGTGCCTCAAAAGTCGGTATGTGCCGCGAATTAGGCTGTTGCTAGCAGGAGGTCAGAGCTCACACGTCTTCCCTCATGAGCAGCAGGACACGCCCCCCCCATACTTTGTGTTCTTATTTCTTTTATGTGCATTAAATTTTTAGTCTTTACACTTTACTGAAGACTCTTTACCTGTTTTTTCTATCGCGCTCACACTTGTGGATTCTTGCCACACAAATGGAGAAGTGCAGAATAGCATCTAGCAAAGCAGCGGGGAGCTGTCACTGCGGCATCCCCCCGAAGAGGCCGGTCAGAGCTATAACCTGTCACTCTGCACAATATAGAAAGTAGGTTAGTGCGGTTTGGCAGGTTGCAGCTGTGACCGGCCTCTTCAGGGAGATACCGGAGTGTCAGCTCCTCTGGGCTGCTGCATAAGGGCTTACAAACCGCAGATTTTTTTTTTATAGATTTAGTTTTATATTGGTCACCCTGATGCTGCGTTTACACAGAACGATTATCGTTCAAATTTTCACAATAAGGATCGCATTCGAGCGATAATCGTTCCGTGTAAACGCAGCAAGCGACAAGCGAGAAATCGGTCAATTTGATCTTTCAACATGTTCTCAAATCGTCGTTCGCTAAAAAATCGCAGATCGCTTCGTGTAAACGGTCTTTCAAAGATTCACCCTATGTGTGAGATGGGCTTAAGCGATCTTAAAAACGATCGCAATAACGATTTTTCTTACAAATTTTCTTACGATTTTTCTAACAATTTATTCGTCTCAACGCTGATCGTTATAAAAACCAAATTGTTGCGTCAAAATCGTTAAACGATCGATTGGGGCGAATTATCGCTTCATGTAAACGCAGCATTAACCTCATGTCATAATATTAATATTATTATAATATTAAGACTCATGTACATTGCAGATATCTGTGCAGCCTGTATAGCAGTGCATTGTCATTCAAACTGAGTATCCTCTTATAGATAGTCTCCATCAATATGTTATGCAGACTAATACAGCATGTGCAATGTCCCACTGGGATCCTCACAGAGCCTGTGGTTGGGTGTTGTCTGACCAGTGCTTTGCACATATGTGCTTTGGATGTTTATGTTTTATACAAGATTTCACCATTTCCATGAGCACTCCCCCTTCTGCTGGGATTATTTGGGATTAGAGACCTGTAAATTGCCGCCACTGCCTGTTGGTACTGTTTATCTCTAAAAGTGGAGGTGAACAGAATAGAGAGAAAATGGCTGCCTCTTTCAGAGGGTCCATGCTTTGCCTAAAAGGAAAATCTAAGCTTCTTTCTTATTTCTGACCAACCATATAGTTATTGCCATTTGTCCACTGTGTAGTGTCCTTAATATGTGCAAAGGGCAGCAAGGTCTTAAACATCATTAGCATTAGCCATTGCTCCTTAGACCAGGACTATATTCGTGATGTAACCCCTTCCTCACTGGTCCCGCTGCAGTTCTACTATATACACAATGCTGTTGTTTCTCCCTCTACACAATACACAATGGTCCACAGCACAGGAGAAAGTGCACACCTCACTGGACTAGACCCAGCGTCCAATCTAATCCAAAAAGCTGAGACAGCGCTTCAGTAAAAAAGGGGGTGACTATTTAATACCAGTTTTTTTTTTCTCCGACGTGTTTCCCCCTCCCTTTAGTCTGCAGGTTTGTCATTATCAGCATCAGCAGTGATTATTATAACCCTCTTCCTTGCTGGGCTTCTGCTCATTTCCTTTATGCTTGCACAGCATTTTGCAGAAACAGTGCATCAATAACCCCCTTCTATGTTACTGTGTAAAAAAAAAACAGCAACCCTTTCTCCAAAATCATGTCATGGCACAGAGTGGAGTAGATGATGGTGTTGCACTATTTGCCAAGGGAAATAAGGAAAGGAAGTCCTATATGTGCAGTGCTGGTAAACAAATGAATTCTGGTCCAGATCCCTGAAATAGCTGTGCACCCTTGAACCCACTTAAAGAGAACCTGTCACCCCCCGTGCCGGGGTGAAAGGCTCCCGACCCCCCGCTAGAGCCCCCTATACTTACCTGATCGCGCCTGGTCCAGCTTCTTGATCCGGTCCGGTGACGGAGATTTTAGCGCCCGAAGCCCGGCACGCGCGCTCCTGAGATGAGTCCGACGCTCATAATGAATGGAGCGTCGGTCTCACCATTCATTCTCTATGGGCATCAGACTCATCTCAGGAGCGCGTGCGCCGGGCTTCAGGCGCTGAAATCTCAGTCACCGGACCGGATCAAGAAGCTGGACCCAGCGCAATCAGGTAAGTATAGGGGGCTTTAGCGGGGGGTCGGAAGCCTGTTACCCCGGCACCGGGGGTGACATGTCCTCTTTAAAGGGTGTTAAGAACAGCAGGAAAAACATCAAGAACACCTTGTCACCCCTCTGCAGAGTTAAAGGGGTTATCTAGGCTTAGAAAACCATGAATGTTTTTTTTTTTCTCTACAGAAACAGCATTACACTTGACCTCAATTGGTGTTTGCAGCTCAGTTCCTTTGAAGTGAATTGAGCTAAACTGCAATACCACACACAACCTGAGGACAGGGGTGGTGTTGTTTTTGCAAAAAAATAGCTGTCCTTTTTAAAATCCTGAATAATCCCTTTAACGTAACAAAACATGTAAAAAAAAAAATTTAAACTTTTGGAAAATACAAGTACATTAGAATGTTATCTTTATCGCATATTAACTAAAATGCTCATTACCAAGCCATGTTGGATTATTAGGGAAAGCTTAAAGAGACTGTGTCAGTAGGTTTTTGCTGTCCTATCTCAGAGTAGCATAAACCAGTGACAGAGAAGCTGAACAGAATGATGTATCACTTACATTGTTCTGTGCAGCTGATCCGGAGATATCCTATTGAAAAACATGGACAATAAGTAGTCCTCTCCATTATGTGCATGAGCCCAGTAGTCCTTGATATTCATGAGAAGCAGAAAACTCCACCCACCAGCTGCTGATTGGCAGTCACCTATCCATGCTGTGTATAGATAGTCAGCTGTCAATCAGCAGCTGGAAGGAGGGGGAGGGGCATGGCAAGAATCCTATTCTCCTGCATATTAGGAGAACGGCTGAACAGAATAATACAAGTAATACCGACCGATCTGTTCAGCATTTCTGTCACTAGTTTATGCTGGCCTTATTTGATAACAGATTCCCTTTAAAGTAAATGTCCAGTTTACTCATATAAATATTTTCTTAGTGACTCTTTGCTTAATGCCTCATCCCTGCCTTTGTTTCTTCTTCTCTACTGTATAAATGACAAGCAGCTAAACCACTAAAGAGGTAGTTGCCACTAATAAACATAGAGCGGAGCCTAGAGACCTGCTCTAAATAGAAGGACATGAGTAACGGGTTGTCATCACTGACGAGCACGTCTATCTTCTTGAGATTAGAAAATGAAAGTATACTTCTCTTTCTTGAGAACCGCAGCACAACTACTTTGCTTAGTTCTCGTTTACAGTAAATGACCCCAAAAGCCTCGCTATCTGTGAATCAACCTGCAGTCTTCCTGTCTGAGAGCTGTTCATCGCACCATTGCGTGTATTCTCAAGAACAAGCCTGAGGTGAAAGAAACAAAACACTTAGCAGGGAGAACGTAAAACATTCAGAGAACTATCCCATCATGCTTCAGTTTCATAGTGCAGGTATGGTCCTATTACATGGGCCGATTACTGGCAGGCAGGAACACTCACTGCTAATAGTCGACCCATGTAAAAGAGCCAGTGATCACCTGATAAAAAAGAAGGTTTATCGGGGGTCTGCTGATCGCAACTTTTGCACCAGCATAAGGCTAAGTTCACACAACATATTTTTACATTTAATAACGGCTGTTGTTGTTACATTAAATAGTGGCAGCACAAAAAAATCACAGTGCAGACAATGTAAAGTGCAGCTCCGGACGGACTTTACATTGTTAGCTATGGTGAATTAGAACGCTAGCACACCCGAATGCGCCCACATTCCAATTAAAAAGAAAGTAAGTTCATCCGGCAGGTACTGCAATACTGGTCAGGATGAACTTTACTGACAGCGGCCGTTCTGTGACACGGCCATGTCATACATAGTGTGAACCCCGCCTTAAAGGGGTTATCCAGCGTTACAAAAATATGGCCACTTTCTTCCAGAGACAGTACCACTCTTGTCTCCAGTTTGGGTGCAGGTTTTGTAACTCAATTCCATTGAAGTGTATGGGGCTTAATTGCAAACCGCACCTGCAGGGGCAGATTAACTTTACCATAAGCCCCAAGATGTTCACCCCCCCTCCCCCCCATTGTAACTTTAGCAGCACAAGCATGGTGTTTATAGTACAGGATAGATAATATCATAATAGCCTAATTTGTGCAAAATAACAGTAAAACAAAAACAACAGCAATTGTTTTGCTAATCAAGGGAGAATTGTAGCCAGGAGACAATACACCTCTAAAGTACAAGTCTGTTTGGGTGGCCATGGCGCCCCCCAGGAGTTTCATTCTATTTGATCCATGTGGTTTTTCATAAGATAACTGATACTATGTTTGTATGGCAGCATGTTATCATCCTTAATATGATAACTATGTAGGAGAAGGGTAGACGATAGCTGTAAGCCAAACACTGTGCACTAAGCAGTGATTTTATGGTCAGCCACCTCCTTTGACCTTTCTATAAACATACACATACTTGTATGGACAATCGAACAACTGCAATAACAGTGGTGCTAGAGTCTTTGTATGCCGTACACAAATGGCGCCCAATGGACTCCATTGATATTACTGAAGGCCACTGGGTTCCTGTAAAGGTGTCCAATATTATAGAATTTTTTAGCTTAATCTGTAATAGGGACTTTGTGAACATAACTTAAACTGTTGGTGGACACCCCAGAAAGCCGCTTATCTTGTGACAAAAGGTTTGGGCATGTTGAACTCAAAAATACTCAATCCCACATTGTTCCAACATCTACTGTAGATCGACAGCTGGGCTGCTCCCACAAATAATAGACTAAGGTCTCATGAACTTTCATCTAATCGGTTTTAGTTTCGTAATATGGAACTATCACTGTGAAGATGGCCAAAAGCCGTAATATTCAAAGGGATGTTTGTAGAAGGTGTGTATCCAGATAAAATCAGCCATCCTTAGAAGTCTCATTGAGCAATACAGCAGGATATGCAGTGGAGTAAAAGTTTATAACGCTAACACATTTTAGAGATATACTAGCCATACAACCATCCTTGCCGTTTACAAGATGAATATTCTGTCGTATAAAGGACATACGCTGTTATTTGGCAGCAACATTTTGGCAGTTTTTTGGCCAAAAAAAGACTTATCAAACTGGTGTAAAGTAGAATTGTCTTAGTTGCCCCTAGCAACCAATCAGATTCCACTTTTCATTTCTCACAGATTCTTTGAAAAATGAAAGATGGAATCTGATTGGTTGCTAGGGGCAACTAAGACAGCTCTACTTTACACCAGTTTGATACCACCCCCCCCACCCCCCATTGTGCGGTTGTGGCCATTAACTGTCTGACTATTATTGACCATCCTAGGAATCAGGAACTGATTATCTGATCAATAAAGTTTATACATCCTCTTGGGAATTAAAGGTAAAAAAAAAAAACACCAAGCCTGCACCAAGCCTACGACCAACCTTGCTTTACCGCTAAGGTTCTCCCAAAATTCTGAATGTGATACTCTATTTTCTTGTCCAGAAATTTACCATTTACTCACCAGTTACCAGCTAGACAGGACCAGTCTCTTTAAATTTGTAGGTAGAATTACAAAGAATTTCTTAGGGGACTGTAATGGGTCCTACATTAACCCCTCTCTAACCTAATGCCATTCATACGAGTCTCATATATGACCTATTTCTTCAAAGGTGCTCTTTAAATAAAATTCTAGTTATTCCACTGCCCCTTCACCTTTTCGTAGGTTTACTGCAGTTCTCTGTGCATTTTAGTTACACCCTGTCTAGCGTTTTACTTGGCCAAGCAAGCTAGCAATAATCATATGAAATCTTTATGTGTCAGAACTAGTTCACTCCTATCTAGCATGTAAAGCTCTGCTGCATATTAACACAATAGGTTACATTAGACCATATCTCCGTGTATTGCCACCTCCACAAGTCCTTGATTCAAGGCGCTGACCTGCAGGCTCAAAAGTCACAAATTATCTCGAAGTATCCCTAAAATAATAAGCAGCAAAGACAAATCTAACAATGAGTTAAGTCCATTGTCAGGAGTGGTGTAAAACAGTGCATTCTTTGCCGCCTCCTTCTCTTCTAGAGAGGATTATCTTCTGCGCTGCGTGTTTCTGCATGTTGTGTATTCAGAGGGACATTCTACACTGAGGTTCTGGAATAGAGGGATATTGAATTGCAATGGAGGTTATGAATGATTGGGGAAAACCTAGGAAGGCAACCAATAATTAAGATAAGTAGATAGCTCTATACTCTGGCATATATCACATCTTTTCCTGGCCTAACTGAGATTTTACGCCTTATTGTTCACTAATAGGTCATTTCCTCTATTTACAAAGAGTACTTATAATATAGGACTAGTCTAAAAGACCATAAAGAGCAGCTTATAGACAAGGGAGGCTACCTGTGCATGTATCTTAGGTGTTGGATGCCAATGTGAAATATGTGGATTGGGCTACAAACTGAAGGTAATTACGTATTTTAGGCTAAATACGTATTTTACGCTTTGCACCTGATAATCTGTACACGCTGAAATATACATTTTACTGTACGTTTGTTATTTGTTTGTGGATGTTCAGCAAACATGAACCAAACCGATCACGCTGTTCGGGATCCGAACCAAACATCGGGATGTTTGCTCATCACTAGATATGATTGTTTGGCATGGCCGAACGTTCATATGTTCTCTCTGGGAAGGGGAGCAGTAAGCTGCAGCCAGATTGCTATGGAGGTAGCCTATCTCTCCAAGAACAAAGGAGTCTGGCCAGACCCTTATCTTGAACTAAATCATCTGTCAGTGGAAGCAAACAGAAGTATAAAATGAATGGGGACCTTAAAGAGTTGCCCTATGTGAAGGAAAAGCCACTATGGTTCTCTATACTACAGCATTATGCAATGGAAGTTAAACCGACTTTTTTTGAGCATTATTGAGTTGATTTTTTAGCACCTTTTAACATATTCTTCCCACTTGCCAAGAAAGGTAAAAACATCTGCTATTTACAGTACATTGCTGGATTTCCGCTGAAAGCAAATTACTAAGAAACCCATTCATAGCATTTCCTCATTGCATCAGCAGTTCCAGTTATTTTATATGCTAATGCCTGAAGGATAACAATTACAGCATAGGAGAAGTTCAAGGGATTGTTCCAGGCTGCCATGTTGGCTTTGTACACTATTGTTTGATCAGTATTCAGTCTGTCGGTGGGCAAACATATTCAAAACTGCTGAAATTTCACCAGGTTATGTGTCGTCCATTGGTTATTCCTGCACCAGTATGTCAGATAACGGACATCATTTGTACCTTTATAGCTATAGCCAAGGGACAGCAAGATCTGGGTCAGCCTCGGGTTGGCATACTTACCTGCAGTCCCGATTCTGCCAGGATAATTCAGGGCTGTACTGGCCGCTTAGTCCAAACATAAATGTGTTGTGACTAGTGATGAGCGAGTACTAAAATGCTCGGGTGCTCGTTACTCGAGACGAATATCTCCCGATACTCGAGTGCTCGTTTCAAGTAACGAACCCCATTGAAGTCAAAGGAAAACTCGAGCATTTTTACAGGGGATCCAAATTCGGTAGAGGGAAGGTCGTGTGAAAATCTGTGAACCTCAGAAAATGATGTAAACACAACGGAAATGGATAGAAAACAGCAGGGGCAGCATGTATGGATGCCGCTGTGGCTGCCTAATGGCACCATTATGCCTAATTCTTGACAACAGCCTGGTTAAAACAGAGGTAGGCATATAAACCACCCAAAAACTCAGCCTGACACAGCATGGCAGTGAGAACACAGGGAACCATTAAAACAGAGGTAGCATATGAACCACCCCAAAATTTAGCCTGACACAGCATGGCAGTGAGGAAAGAGTGACCAAGGTAGAAGCGGTAGCCAGTGAGCCTCCCAAAAATTAAACCAGGCATAGCATGGCAGTGAGGACACAGAGAACCATTAAAAATTGAGTAAGGAAGCAAGTGAGCCTCCCAAAAAATTTGAGTGAGGCCAGGGGATGGGATTTATAGTGAACACGAACCTAGGTGCTGACAGCTAACTGGCTAGGCCAGCTGTCAGTCACCATCAAGGGTACACCTGATGCCGATCGACCGGGGATGGTAAGGCCCTGGCCGTGGCTACACAAAAAAAAAAAAGATAACACAGCTGGCTGGTTCCCGGGGACGCGATCAGCAGGCCACTGGAAACCAGTCCTGCTCCTCTGCAGAATTTGACTTTGACTGTAACATTCCCTGCACCTCTCCCCCCACCGCTGTTTTGATTTTGAATTTGACTTTGACTGTAGCAGTTGGAGTGACATTCCCTGCCCCTCTCCCACCCACCGCTGTTTTGATTTTGAATTTGACTTTGACTGTAGCAGTTGGAGTAACATTCCCTGCACCTCTCCCCCCCCCCCCCCACCGCTGTTTTGATTTTGAATTTGACTTTGACTGTAGCCGTTGGAGTAACATTCCCTGCACCTCTCCCCCCACCGCTGTTTTGATTTTGAATTTGACTTTGACTGTAGCCGTTGGAGTAACATTCCCTGCATCATGTGATGTTCATGGGACATGGCTATCTCAGCACAATACTCAACATAACTGCAGAACTGATGTCGCTCTGGCATCCTGGTTTTAATTCCTTGAGGATCTGGCAATTGTCTCATGCAAAGAGATCATCACCTGAGGTCCTGCCGTACTAATTATGTGCTGCCCAACAACTAGAATTGTTATTTGTTTCTTTAGTTTGAGCAGGGTCTGATTTTTTTTTTCCTTTTTCCTCTTTTGTTTTGTTATCATTTAATTCCAGCAGACAGACACAGGTCTGTATACTGACACACACTTAAGAACAGAATACTGACAAAGTTTACCACTCGGTTTAAAAATTGTAAGAAAAAAAGAGTGAGAGAGAGAGAGACAAACACAGAATTAGACAACAAAGATTGCATTGTTTATTGTAGCACTGTTTGGTAATAAGAAAATAAGAAATACAGAAATAAGAAAATTTACTCGTGGTCAGGTCCCACTAGTTTTTGGGAGGCTCTGGTATACAATCTGTTGGTGGCTGCACCTATACACTCTGTGACACCCCCTTTACACTGTGCAAGCAGTTGTGAACTTAAATATGGCTTGAGTAAGAAAGACAGAAATCTGGATATATACTAGTGGCCCCAATAGTTTTTAGGGGGCTGTGAGATACAATCTAGTAGTGGCTGCACCTTTACACTGTGGAAGCAGTAGTGAACTTAGATATGCCTTGTGTAAGAAATACAGAAATCAGAAAATATAGTAGAGGGCCCAATAAGATAGTACTGAGCACTTCTTAGGGGTCTGTATGCAACACCTAATGTCCCCTTTCTGCCAGCAGCCGGTCACCACAGTGTGCTGCTGAAATCGTGGTAGCAGCACTGCAAGTCCCAGCCAGCAGTCTGTAGTAATACAATTTAAAAACAATTTGAAGCCCTTACAAGGGCTGTTTGGTTGTTTCGCTAGTATTCCCTGCCTACTGGAACGCTTATTCCCTCCCTAACACTCTCCCTGACCAGCAGCAGCTCTGTCCCTGATCCCTTCCAGCACATGTCTGAAGGGAGCACTGCCGGCGCCGAGTTTTATATGGCAGGGTCATCTGATCTGGCCAACCAATCGCTGCTATCGACATGTATGGGTCCCACGTCATCGCAGGATGTACCAAAGAGTCTCCTGCATGTTTACTGGCTGAGAAATAGCGCCCAAACTTACAGGAAACGGATGATGAGATTTTCTCGAGTATTGCGAGATGCTCGTTCGAGTAACAAGTACCATCGAGTACCCTAATGCTCGATCGAGTACCGAGCTCGGACGAGCATGTTCGCTCATCACTAGTTGTGACTATCCCCGGGTATTTAGGCCCTTTTTGGGTGGCCTCAGGGCCGGCCTTAAAGGGGTACTCCAGCAAAATCTTTTTTTTTTTTTTCCAAATAAACTTCTATTTAAAAATCTCAAGTCTTCCAGTACCTATGAGCTGCAGTATGTGCTGCAGGAAGGTTTTTCTTTTCAGTCTCACAATGCTCTATGCTGCCACATCTGTCCATGTCAGAAACTGTCCAGAGAACCAGTAAGTCCCCTTAGAAATCCTCTCCTGTTCTGGACAGTTGCTGACATGGACAGAGGTGGCAGCAGAGAGCACTGTGTCAGACTGAGCCCCTGAGAGTTCCCTCCATGGCGCAAAGCTATTCCTCTTCTATTTTAGGGAACAGGACCAGAGCTGGGCTGTTTGGTATAAACACCGTGGCCTCTGACCAGTTCCATCACAACACATACTCCTCTCTGCTATGCCATGCAATAGTGTTGGTGCACTGATCAAGCTGTACTAAACATGGTATGTGGAGGCGTTACTGATGCATAACGTTTGCAAAGTCTTATGTGAAGAGAAATGAAACAGCAGCAACACAGAAGGGAATGGGTTACACTAAGCAATGAACTGCTGATGATGGTTATAATGATGAAAAACTAAAGGAAGGGGGAAGGGGAAATTACACAGTGAAAAAACAGCAGTAGTAACAACTGACCAGAATTGTATGGGTGGTAAAAGATAAGGGGTAAGCCTTGATTTACATTTCAGATCAATTTAGATCATCTCCATCATTTCTGTGTTTTTTTCCTAATCTAGCTGTTACTAGAGACAGATTTCCCCAAACAACAGGCAGTGAACAGCAGATTTTAGGGAAGGGAGACACCTAGTGAACAACACTTTATAGCCATTTTTCTTGGAGTCTACGAAGTCATTTCTGGTAAATGAAATCTTGTACAAATATTTTACTAGTTATATAAGCTACCACATGGACAGAAGGTGTTTGAAATGATAGCCACTAAACTTTAGAATTTTCATTTTTAGAATGTTGGTCACGATGGGTAACTGATAATTAGTGATGAGCGAATCCGTTCGTAAATGTTCTATGTGTGTATGAACACAATGGGTGGGATTTACAAAGGATACGCCAGAGGCTAACGCCAGGAAGAAGGTGCAGATTCGCCCCATCTCTCTGGCATACGCCTCCCGTACGCCTGGCTCGCCCGATGGGTGGGCTGGCAGAGTTTACGGGGGCGTGACAAGAAGGAGGTGCGGCCTCCTCCCTCGCCTTATTTATCATGATTTACGCCTGCCCGCAGAGGCAAATCATGGCGCAAATCTACACCTGCTGGAAGCAGGTGTAGATTTGTTACGCCAGGCGAGGATTCGGGCACCCAGCCGGATTCACTAAGAGCCGTATGCCTCTTAGTGATTCCGGCTGCGAAGAATGGGGCGGGGCTTAATATAAGACCGGCGTACTTGCATGCTGGTTAAATCCCCCTCAATTTGTTCAATGATCAGAATGGTTATAAAGATCATTTTCAAACATATTCAAACATGTGAACGTTTATTTCATGATGTACGCAACTGTGTAAGTTTCCTCCCACCAATTTGAAAAAGCCAATGAACGTTTGGGGAAGAAACTTTGCTCTGTTTGGATCAGTTCCTGACTCTGTGGCTCTATTGTGGAGACTGTCCTGTTCTGTGACTTCTCCTAGTCCTCGGTGTGGGCTGAGGTTGTCTCTGGCTTGTCCTCTCCTAAGAGGAGTCTAACAGTGCATTGTGCTTTGTATAGTCACTTGTAAAGAAATTGGTAACAGTGAGCTGTTACCCATGGGGGTACTGACTAATGCTAAGTTTACACAGACCCATAATTGGCCCGATCACACGATTAACGATTTCAAAGTAACGATTATTTTTTATAACGATCAGCGTTTAGACGGTACGATATATCGTAGGGAAAAATCGTTTTGCGATCGTTTTGCGATCACGCGCCCGCAGCCCGGCCCGCCCACAGTCCGCCCCCCGCTCATCCGCAGCCCGGCCCCACGGTCAACCGCAGCCCCCTGCGCCGCCCCGATCGCCACCCCCACCACTGCCGCTCCAATCGCTGCTGCTCCGATCGCCCCCCCCCCCCCGCTGCCGCTCCGATCGACACCCCCGCCACCGCCGCTCCGATCGCCACCCCCCCGCCGCTCGCCACCCCCCTCCTCCGCCGCCGCTCCGATCGCCCCGGCTGGCCCGGCCGCGAGCATACGTTACCTGCTCCGCGTAGCAGGTCTTCGACATCCCCGGCTCCGCTCTTCAATTTGAAATTCCCGGCTCCCCTCTTCAGCCAATCAGTGCACTGAAGAGCAGAACCGGGGATGTCGAAGACCTGCTACGCGCAGGTAACGTATGACCGCGGCAGGGGCGATCGGAGCGGCGGCGGGGGCGATCGGAGCGGTGGCGGGGGTGGCGATCAGAGCGGCGGCGGGGGTGGCGATCAGAACGGCGGCTGGGGTGGGGCGATGACTGTTTACACGGAACGATCGGCGAATTTTTTGCAAACGATGAACGACGATTTAAGAACATGTTAAAAGATCACAATGAACGATTTCTCGCTCGTCGTTCGATCGTTCGCCGCGTTTACACGCACGATTATCGTTCGAATTTGATCGTTATCGTGGAAAATTCGCCCGATAATCATTCCGTGTAAACGTTGTATACGACTGACTTAGGTACAGGGACCTGGCAGAGGGCCAGGGCCCAGATAGGACCACTGTGGAGAGCTATCTAGCATGTGTCCTTCCTCCACAACGTCCAGAACGAAAGACCCTTCACTTCCTGTCTCTGGTGTGACTCACTTCCTCCCCAGCGTGTATGGTGCTCTGTGAGTGGGTGAAAGAGTTTAACAGAAGAAGAAAGGAGGGCGATGATAGGAAAGAAGAAAGCAGAACTCCTACTGGTCTACAGATTCTTGTCACAAACAAAAACAATAACCCTTTGTAATCCTTCAGCTGTTCAGTTCCCACATACATATACATAATACAGGGATATCTAGTGACGAACTTTAGTACTACTTTCATCACCATAATAACACAATAAGTACAGACTTTTGCGAAGGGTGTATACAACTGCATCACCCCTAGTGGGACACCACATTAGAACATTGTGAAATTGTCAGTGTAGAAAGGGTGACAGAATCCAGTGTTTTAGCACTATAAGGATTCACTTCTTAACCCTGTAGTGACCAGGCGTCTATCATAGTCCATCCTGTCCATTATCTTCACAATGTATTTGAGTTCTCTGAGGCCAAAAGGGGAGGCTCGCTGGGACATCTTGACCTGCTGAGCTGACTGAACACTGCGGCCTAGCATTCCTCGTGCGTGTTGCGTGATACATGTATGCACGTCATTGCGTATATAGGCACGGGCGAAGAAGAGATACGCTTATGCTACGCACCTCGTAATTGCTTCGCTATTACATATTATACTCTTTGAATCTGATAATCTGTACACACTGAAACGTACACTTCTACTGTATGTTTGTTATTTGTTCATGAATGTTGGGCAACCTGCAACCACACAGCAGGTAAGTATGTTTTTTTTCCCCTTGGAGGGGATGCCTACATGGAGGATACTACTTTTTTTTTTTTGGGGGGGGGGGGGGGCGGGGGGTTGCCTGCACAGAGAGGTCTATTAGATATTAGATAGATGCACAGAGGGGAGTCTAACTTCTATATGAGGGCACAGAGGGCCCTAACTACTACTACATGGAAACAGAGGGAAATAATCACTATATTGAGGCACAGAAGGCCTAACTACGGATGCACAGAGAAGCTGAATTTCAATATGAAGGTACAGAGGGGTCTCACTACTATATGGGGGTGCACAGAAAGGGTCTGTCTTCTATATGGAGGAACAAGGGGGGATAAGCTATGTTAGGGTATAGATGGTGGCCTTTTTACTATATGAGATCACAGAGGGACCCTGTGAACTATATAAGGGCTAAAATTGGGTCTAAATACTACATAGAGGCATAAATTGGCTGCTCTCATATACCCTGTACACCAAGATTGTCAGGACTGCTTTCTCCTACATTTTGAGGTATTGTCATGTATTGTTTCTATGAATTAGTAAAGTAATTATTCCATTTAGTTATGTTGCACTAGTCTGGTTTTTTGGTATATAGATTATTTAGTATAGTTGCCTTAAACTGCATGGGACTATTCATTGTTATTACCCAGCAATTGTACTATACATTTACTCTATTAGTATTCCGGGTATCTGCTTCAGGTGTTGCCTATTTGGTCATTGACCATCAGCTATGGTGTAGTCCTCATGCTGCCCAATAGATATTAGACAGATAGATATGAGATAAAGAGATAGAACAAAGGAT
This sequence comes from Dendropsophus ebraccatus, assembly GCF_027789765.1. Taxonomy (NCBI): domain Eukaryota; kingdom Metazoa; phylum Chordata; class Amphibia; order Anura; family Hylidae; genus Dendropsophus; species Dendropsophus ebraccatus. The sequence goes on along the minus strand of NC_091465.1, from coordinate 72,596,554 downwards.
GGATGGCTACTTAGAAAACAAACACTGCGCCATGGCTTCCTCTATGTTGTTTGTGGTATTAAAACTCGGTTCCATTCTCTTTTACTGGAACTGAGCTGCACTACCACATCCCAGCTTTGGAGGATAGTGGCGCTGTTTCTGGAAAAAGGCAGCTATGTTTTTGCAATGCTGGATAACCCCTTTAATTTTTACATGGTTAGGCTGTGTTCACACTACGTATATTTCAGTCAGTATATGCATATTTCAGTCAGTATTGCAACCAAAACCAGGAGTGGCTTAAAAACACAGAAAGGATCTGTTCACACAATGTTGAAACTGAGTGGATGGCCGCCATATAACAGTAAATAACGCCCATTATTTCAATACAACAGCCGTTGTTTAAAATAACAGCAAATATTTGCCATTAAATGGCGGCCATCCACTCAATTTCAACATTGTGTGAACAGATCCTTTCTGTGTTTTTAAGCCACTCCTGGTTTTGGTTGCAATACTGACTGAAATATACGTAGTGTGAACGCAGCCTCATACTGTATATGCGAAAAATGTAGAAAGTCTTTTCCACTGTTCTCAGTCCTTGTTCACTATGAGTAATGTAATAGAAAATACCCTTTATTATTCGGAAAGCATTGTCATCTACTGAGGTTCCCTATGGGTAACATAATCGGTTGGGGGCCCACTCGCCCCCCCCCCCCAGGCTAAACCCCTATCTACGACCCTGATAAGGGGGGAAGCTTATAGACACAGACCATCAGGACGAGTGGTGTCTAAGTGTAACCATTCCAATTTAACTATCTTCCACAATGAAATGCAGCAGATGCCGCTGGCATGGTACAATACAGAGTGAAAAGTTTACACCTCCTTTCTCGTTCTGCGACCTTTACATTTGGAGAGATTTTTTTGCATGTGTGCCAGCTGCAGATATGTTACATTATGAGGCTGAAGGCACTTCTTGCCACCTTCAGCTCTTTTCCCACACGCAGGCAGGTACAGGGCCGGGCAGAGGTAAAGCCAGGACACGCTCATTATACAACCTTGACTTTATGTAAACAATGTGGTAAGGGAAGAAGGAGAGACTGGCATACAAGGAAGCAGTAATCCCTGCCAGGAAGAGAGCAAATGTGGAGAGAATGAAAGATGATATATAATAAAGCTGGATGAGATGGAGCTAGGTAAACACTTGTGCCGTCCATACACACCTGACTGGGCTTTATGGCGAGTCAAGAGGATGTCATTAATCACTAGTCAGACAGAAGGGCCTTGTGTGTCCAGCCAATGGGACTGAGATTGGGCCAATAGCCAAATCCCTAAAAAATTGTACTCCAACTCCAACATGTCCTACTGACTTACCATAAAACACATGGTGCTCCTCTACCCTGGGCAAAGAGTATGCCCCTGCATTGGCATACACTTCTAATAAGGGATTAAAGGGGTACTTCAGCATTTTTTTTTTCTTTCAACTGGTTTCAGCAAGTTATACTAATTTGTAAATTACTTCTATTTAAAAAACTCCAGTCTTCCAGTACTTTTAAGCCGCTGTATGTCCTGCAGGAAGTGGTATATTCTTTCCAGTCTGACAGGACGCTCTCTGCTGCCATAACAGGAACTGTCCAGAGCAGTAGAAAATCCCCATAGAAACCCTCTCCTGCTCTGGACAGTTCCTGACATGGACAGAGGTGGTAGCAGAGAGCACTGTGTCACACTGGAAAGAAAACACCACTTCCTGCAGAACATACGGCAGCTGATAAGTATGGGAAGACTTGAGATTTTTAAATAGAAGTAAATTACACATCTATATTACTTTATGAAACCAGTTGATTTGAAAGAAAAAGATTTTTTACTGGAGTACCCCTTTAACAAGGGATATGTGGCCAATAGCAAAACATTTAAATGGCCGATATGGAACGATAAAACAGTGAATGTTAGTGCGGCCCAGACTCTCGATTTGCGAAGCCTACTAAATGCACTGCAATATGAACACTGATTTTGCATTAGTTTGTAGCCGTGGACAGCCAAAGATCTGCAAATGTAAAAGGACCTTTAGTCAGAGACAGAATATATGGCAACACAGTGTCCTCCCATCTCACTTGCTATTTTTGTTGTATTTTTTCGGTACACTTTTCACCACCATATGGAAAAACACCACGTTTTTGAAAAAAAAAAGCATTATTTTTGTAAATCTCTGTCTTTAGGTAGATGTGCTCTTCATACTGATTTGTGAAGCCGCAAGTTAATATTTAGTTAAATGCTCTTCTCCTTTCTCACCATTTGGAGTCAGAGGGAATTTTCTGTGTCTGCCCCAATTCCCCGTGCCAGTTAAAAAAAAATAGGACATTATGATTTAAAGGGGAAGTACTCATTTTGTTCATTGTTCTGTTTACAGTATGCTTTCAGTAATCATGTAGTAAACTGTAACATATTTCTGCGAAGGAGAAAGGAGAAGTGCGAAATTAGGAGGTAAACTGGGCAGAATCGAAGGTTTGTAGCATAGGATTTTAGTCTGGCAGACTGGCCTGTCCATGTATTAGAATGGTTGTGTGGTGTCCCGCTGCTCCAGTCATTCTCTATGGGCGCTGTACTCATCTCCAACAGGCAGGCTTCCGGCGGGGATTTCTCTGTGGTAGGACAGAGTCCGGGACTGGGAGAGTTGATAAGTATAAGGGGCTGGACGGGCTTCACCCCGGCAGCCGGGGTAACAGGTCCCCTTTAAGTATCTCATCAAGTGTAAAGTATTGTATCAAGGCAAAGCTGTATTATCTACTGCCTACCTCAAGTATCTTCAGAGTAAACCAGATTATATTTATGCTAAAGAGACTCTGTGATTCCTCGTCAAGCCCCGACACAGTACACACACTCCTTGGGTCATCTCCCCTTTCTGTGGGTGGCAGTACCAATAGTCCAGGTGGGTCACTTCTCCACTTCGGACCACCGTGATGAGTACCTAAGGGACCCTGCAACAGCCCGGCAAGTCACTGACCACCGGGGGAACAAGGTTTAGCTGGCCCATTAAACTAGCTGGCCCATAAAACAGGTGTGCCACCATACCTGTGTGCCCAACAGACACTGGCGTCACAACAAATTACCATCACTGAGCCTGGCTGTATCTCGGCCAACCACCATAGAACTGGCGTCACACCTAACCATCTGGCAAGTGACCGGTCGTTCCTCCACACCGGGGGTGTACACCACAGTTGCATCTAATACCCCATTTTTCCTGAGTGTCCTGAGTGACTGATGTGGGGTAAATATATAGCTGGATAAAACATTCTATGGTAAAAACAGGTGATCACCAAGGGTTTCAGGAGCCACTGTGTCCACTGTACTGATGTGTTCTTAGAGAATGGATCAGTATACTCTATCTGATAGGGTTTTCTGAGTTAAAAAGATCTATTTTTATATACCCTATAAGGGCTTTCTGATTTAGCTGATGCAGAGATGAGATATGGAGAGTACTTTCATGTTTGAAGGATCCCACACATCAATGGATGGCCCACTGATTTCAGTCAGTACCATGTAATTCCTTTTACTTCCTGTGGTGGCACTGCAGAGAAGTTCCACTGTAGTTTAACCCCAGTTTACAGGCAATCACTAGGGATCCCAGCAGCGGGGTTACCTTATTTCAAGTTGGCCCTTTTAACGTAAGAGGTTTGTTCAAAGTGCACAACTCAGAGGCATAGTCAAGGGTTCAGCGCAGGGTGGGGGTTCCTCCAAGGCCTGAGTGTGAGTAGCAACATATACACCTGCGTAGGTGCACCCTCTACCAGGGCACTGCAGACCGTATAAGTGATGACAACACAGTTCATGGCGTCTTCTATGATTGGAGTTGATCCCTTTCTTTTCCCTCTGGCCCAGGCCACCATTAAGAATTTACCTTTTCCGGCCTATAGCCAAAATCCATGGATATAGTTGTCAAGAGGGAAGTTTTCACAGTGTAATCCCCCTTTCCCACCCCCTATTCATGTGCACAGTAGTTTGGCCCAGGGCCACCAACCCCTTTGCCTCTTGACAATATCTTGGTGTTCAGTAACAACTGGGGGAAAATTTACAGTGCCATCTCTAAGGTTCTCGTTGTTGCCCATAGCAACCAATCACAGGTCAGCTTTCATTTTACCAGAGCAATATATAAAATGAAAGCTGAGCTGTGATTGGTTGTTATGGGCAACAAAGAGACTGTGGGAGATTTATCAAACATGGTGTAAAGTGAAACTGGCGCAGTTGCCCCTAGCAACCAATCAGATCCCACCTTTCATTCCTCACAGATTTTTTGGAAAATGAAATGTGGAATCTGATTTGTTGCTAGGGGCAACTGAGCCAGTTTCACTTTACACCATGTCTGATAAATCTCCCCTTTGACTATAAAAGAGTGCTATGAATCTCCCCCTGCGCTCCTTACCGACTTCATGTGATTTTGCTTTGAAAGCCTCTTTATATAACGGAGTGGAAGCTGCTTGGGGCAGTTCTTGTTCTAAGAGACACAGATGTTTATCTATAGCAAACAATCATGGAGCGGTGTTATCTTACTATGGAAAAAAGTTACATTTTATGTAACCTGATGGGGTTATAGCAGGTGATATTGTTTTAGCAGGTGATATTGTCTCACTCCTATAGGGGGTAGCCACTCAGTCAGTAGGGGCAGTTTATCATTGAGATATTACATAGTTAATAAGGTTGAAATCAAGTGCAACCTACAGTATAATCCTACTGTGTTGATCAGCTGTCTCAGAAGGGAGGAGGGGGAGACAGAGAGTTCAGCTCACTCATAGATATTTGTGTTTTCGAAACTCATCTAACCTATCAATGATAGATTTCCCAACGTGTTTCCTCATAAATATCACAATTCATCGAGGGGAAAAAACAATATTTGCAGAAACAGTCAGTGATTTTTTTTTTTGCCTTTCCTGTCTCATTTGGTGGACGAAATACAAATTACATGTAACAAGGATGCTAATGACACATGAGATTACAGCTAAACTTTTTTTTTGCACCACAGGTCGAGCCCCTAACAGAAATCCATAACACCTACTGATGTGTGTATTGGTCCAAAGAAATTAATGGGACCGTATTCTGTCCGCACTTGCAGGTAGACCCACCGGCTGTAAGCAGCCATATTCCCTCCAATTAAGCCCCATCTACGTTGTCTCAAAAATGGTGCAGGTGGCAGAAAAGTTAAAGAAAATCTAACTGCGGGTTAGACGACTCTAACCTTCCATTAGGTCCTGGTAGAGCACACGGCTTTAAGGATGAAGGTAGATACTTTACCTTGATCATCATTTTTGGTTAAGTTTGTAGTTTAATCCATATGCTAATGAGGTGGTTTGGTGCACTACGGGAGGACTACCACCCTCAGTGCACCGATCTGTCCTCACTGCCCGGCCTCACAGCCCCTTCTAATGAATATCGGGGTGTCACTACATTGGTGAGGGGGGTGGCCAACGTGTATCAGGGCACTGAGGGTGGTAGTCCCGCCCCCAGTGCGCCAAACGACCTCATTAACATAAGGATTAAACTGCAAACTTAACAAAAAACCGGGAGCAAACTGAAGTTTATATGACAAGTATAGGTCAGTATGTCCCAAATAGTGTTCTTTCTACCAAGTCAAGCTGAGAACCCTATGACACTATATGAATAGAGCACAGTCCTTACTTTTCCTTATAGATGGATTTATGGGCATTTATGGGCTGATGTGCATTGTGTGAGCTGTATGAGACCTATGAGGCCATCTGGGCAGCACCTGTCTCCCTGAACCACAATGAAAACAAACAAATTTGCCTGGAAGACAGTAGTTTGTTGAGTTCCCCTTTCAATGGGTTTTCCCCACGTAACAAAAACATAACTGTTTTCTAGAAGACGACCGGGCGCATGTATTTAAAGTGTGGATGTGACGTGCGCTTTCCGTCAGTAAAAATGGAGCAACAGCTCATCTTGCATGAGCTCAATGCATCAGCCCTTTTAGGGGTAAAAGTTAGGTTTTTTTTGTTTTTTTTCAAGAAAAGTTACATCAATGTATACAAATAGGCAGGAACTGATGTACCCTTTAATACTAGTAGGAGATGCCCTTCAGGGTGCCTATCACACATGCCCAGTGCAGGCTGACATGCCACCTAAAGTGTCTGCCAGTGACCCTCCCCCCCCCCCCCCCGCCCCCCTGAATGCTTACTACACGTGACTCCTTTGAGAACGGCCGCCATGAGAAGTATCTGGGCCCCATACAAATAATCAAAATCCCTTAACTCTATTATGTCGCCCATCCTCCATCTTGCACCCTATTTGCACCATTTCTGGCACGGGGGGTTCAGGGGACTTGCCAGATTCTGGGCGGCACACATTTGGCACACAGTTGTTTTAACAGTAAGGGCCCTATTACACAGAAAGATTATCGTGCAAAAACATTGTTATGGCGATTATAGTGTAAAGATTTGCTATAACGATCGGTCGCTACCATTTTAAAAGTGAACGATTCTGTTATTACTTTCACTGATTACTGTGATAAACGTTCATTTCTGCGCTGATATACGGTCACCATCTGTTCCTCTGCACAACCTACACAGCATGTTTTCTTTGCGAACGATTTATTAGATGAGAGACCATAGTTAAATTACCAACAATGATTTTACAACGCGTTTAAAAACAACAATTAACAACTTTTTGTTCGCCATTTGATTACATGGGCAGATAATCGCTCATTTTCTGTCCTTTTTTGATCATTTTTATTATAATTTTTTTATTATTACTATATTTTATTGTATTTTATTATTGACTATTATGCGTATTATGGTGAATGGAAGGGAATAACTACAAATGGCCGGCCCCCATAGCAAACTTTTTATTTGCCGCTCCCCCCCCCCTTCCCAACTGACCACTAAGCCGTCAAGTGGGCTTGAAGGGCCATTTGGAGATCCTGGGAAGCCACCAGGTGCTGCAAATGATGACGGCTTAGGGGGCCCAGTGTATTGCAGGAGCAGGCCACAGGGCCCCCTGATGTTGTGGCTGCTACAGTGTTAGTTACGTCCCTGGGTGAATGATTTCAGGTAGTTCACAAAATCGCTAGTTTGCAATCGTTTATCGTTAATTAGGGAAAACAGAAAATTGCTTTGTCTAATAGGACCCTAAGTAAGCCCGACATATACTATACATATCAGGGGCGGACACAGAGTGCAAAGGCCCTTGTGCAAAAAATGATTTTGGGCCCTCATAACCTAATAGTTTCTCCACCTTTGTGCTTTAAAGGCACACACATATGCACAGATGGGATACATGTACTGTATGTGGCTACACAGATGGGATACTTGTACTGTATGTGGCTGCACAGGTGGGATACATGTACTGTATGTGGCTGCACACATGGGATACATGTACTGTATGTGGCTGCACAGATGGGATACATGTACTGTATGTGGCTGCACAGGTGGGATACATGTACTGTATGTGGCTGATTAGGGGGGAGATGAAAGAGAAAAACAACCATGCTGCAGGGGGGAGGGGGGCACAGATATTGGCAAAAAAAGGCATACACTTATAATCAAACATCAGCATCAGAGTGTGGGAAGCTCTGTGCTTTCTCTTACACAGTCCGCCCTCTATCTTCCAACTTCCAGCAGCCTGACAGACACACTTACAATAATCACTCACTGTCAGAGCTGCTGCTGCTGCTCCTCTTCACAGTTCTGTCCCTGGCAGCCATAACCCTGCAGGATCCCCCCAGCCCCTGTCATCACATCCTCTCTCTCCTCTCCTCCTCACACAAGGTATGCTGGACAGTGGAGTACAGGAAGGGGGTAGCAGCAGCGTGCAGGAGCAAAGAGGGAGAGAGAAGAACCAGCCCCGGACCACCGGACCGTACTTCCTGGGTGCTGATACCACCTGGGGGGCCCACTACAGACATATGCCATGCTGAGCTGACACTTTAGAGTCTATGCCGGATGGGCCCCTATATTGGCCTGGGCCCCTGTGCAGCTGAACAGGCTGCACAAGTGATATATCCGCCTCTGGTACATATGGAGACAGGCTTGGCATCCAGGAAAATTGATTAAAATCACCATTAGGGTGCGTTCACACATACAGGATCTTCAGCAGATTTGATGGCGCAGATTTAAAGCTGCAGATTTAGGCCATGTTCACTGCAGTACCGGCCAGATGATTTTCACTGCTGCTGAATTCGGATGCGGGTGCATCCGTGCGCAAACGCATCCAAATTCCCTGCTGCTAACAATGGAGCGTGCAGCTGAAGCCGCACGCTCCAATGTGTAAATTAACATTCTTTGCGGCTGCTGTTCAATGAATGGCGGCCGCAGAAAACAGACTTGCCAGTTTTTTGAGGCGCCCCTTGGGATCCTGGCCGGAGTGTAAATTCCGCAGTAATCCCAGCCGTCGTTGCAAATCATCAAGAACAGCCGCGATTATTACAAAACTTACTTAGTGTGAACATAGCCTAAATTTGAATCTACAACTTCAAATCTGAGCCATCAAATCTGCTGCAGATCCTGTGCGTGTGAACCCTTAGAGCCCTATTACACAGGACGAATATCGTGCAGAAAATCGTTATATCGCTAGAATTTAAACAATAAGTGTTTCGTGTAAAAGCATTTGTGTGTCATCGATCGTTCACTTAGATCTGACCCTCAAATCATCGTCAATCGTTCGCTAATTGTTTGCTGTAATTCCACATTTGTTCACTAATCGTTCAGTGTAATTCCAAATCGTTCCTTCATTTGCTGGGATCAGATGGAGTAAGGGTCCATTTAGACAGAAAGATTATCTGCCAAAGATTTGAAGCCAACGCCAGGAATGGATTTAAAAGAGAAGAAATCTCAGGCTTTCCTTTATTACCTGTTCTCTGTTTATAGTCTGTTCCTGGCTTTGGCTTCAAATCTTTGCCAGATAATCTTTCTGTGTAAATTGACTCTAAATGATCATAGTAACAATCACTGTAACAATCGTAACTAGCGACTATCGTACTGTGTAATATGGTAAACGATTTCAGGTTAGCGATACACAATCTCGTTTGCGATCGTGAAACGCTAATCGCTAAAAATCGCTTTGTCTAATAGGGCCCTTAGGAAGTGCCACCCAGCTTTCCTAGGAACTGACAATTTTTCAGTTTTATTCTATTTTACGGCAGCTTGCTCTCTAACCCTCTTGCTTCTTTCTCTTTTATTACAGCTCATATCCTCCTCCTCCACCGCGTTCTTCTTCTTCTTCTTCCCTTTTCTGCGGTGATCACCCCAATCCTCTCTGATCTCACAGAAAGTCCCTTGACTTTTCACCTTCTTGTACAATCTCTAGTGGTTGACAATTAGACGTGACTAAAAATGATGATCGGGGCGTGATCTGCAGGTTTATGCAACCTAGGCTGGGTTCGTACATAAACGTAAACGGTGCCAACTTTTCCAATATAGTTTTCCCCTGTGTTGGTTCCTCTCCCAGTTTTGGCTCCTGAACAAAGTGTTAGATGTGACCCCAGCCTTAGGTACAAAGTGCTGCATGTAGATGACGGTCTTTCTTCTGCCCTCATTGTTCCTCCTCTGCAGCCAGTCACCTCCTTCCACATTACAACACTCCCCTCGCTCTCACGTAGTGTCAAATTCCAAAGAAACTCTTATTTCCTGGAACGCCATCCCTGATTCAGCTTCTGCTAAATGAGCCGTCACTTCCATAAGATAGGAATGATGAAATATCTGTAGACATGCATTGCATCTACTCTACCAACATTTACCTTGCATTGCAGCAGCACTGACAGGTGTCAGTCAAGTGCTACCTGCTAAGGCTCTGCCAGGGCTAAGTGCCATTGGTTGCGGTTTACCAAGCTTGTGGGGACATGTAGTGTGATCTGAGGGAAAAGGTTAGGAGGAATCCAGCATGTGGGTGATGGTGCCCTATGAATAGGATGGTACTTTTAGAAAGATACATTAAATATCATCTTAGATCAGGCACGGGGAACCTGCGGCCCTCCAGCTGTTGCAAAACTACAATTCCCATCAGCAGCTTCACTTTGGCTGTCCAGGCATGATGGGAATTGTAGTTTTGCAACAGCTGGAGGGTTGAAGGTGTTATGTAGGCTACTGCATAAAGGCAACTTCATGGCTGCATATTCCTGTTCAATTTATTAAGAGCCTAATCATCATGACAGGCAAACCCACAGATAGTAACACCATTAAAGGGGCACTCCGGCAAAAAATCTTTTCCTTTCAAATCAACTATTTTCAGAAAGTTATATAGTTTTGTAATTAATTTATTTTTAAAAAATCTCCAGTCTTCCCATTCTTATCAGCTGCTGTATGTCCTGCAGGAAATGGTGTATTCTTTCCAGTCTGACACAGAGCTCTCTGCTGCCACCTCAGGTCAGGAACTGTCTAGATTAGTAGCAAATCCCCATAGAAAACCTCTCCTGCTCTGGACAGTTCCTGTCATGGACAGAGATGGCAGTAGAGAGCAGTGTGTCAGACTGGAAAGAAAACAACATTTCCTGCAGGACATACAGCAGCTGATAAGTATGGGAAGACTTTTTAAAAGTAAATAAATTACAAAACGATATAACTTTCTGACACCAGTTGATTTGAAAGAAAAAAGATTTTCGAAGGATAACCCCTTTAAAGGAGAAGTCCGACGTCACGGTCCTGGCTGATGGACTGCCCGCCCAGCCAGTCAGTGACTGAGGTAGGAACCCTGCTCCAGTCACTGGTTGGCTGAGCAGCCAGTCCATCAGCCAGAATGGCTTTTTGACGTAATCACAACTCGGGAGAAATTGCCTTCCGGCGGGGATCCCGGTCATGCAGCGCATCATGGGCAAGGGGCGAGGTTAGCAATGCTTGTTTGTTATTTTCTCCCCTGTCACATTTTGGAAACAGCAGGACTTCCCCTTTAAATAACTACTATCTGAGTGCAGTTGGTTATAGGTAGGGGTGTCAGACAATTGCATGATAAGCACCTCAACAATATGTTGGTATCTGGACAGGGGCTTTAATGCAGCACTATTAAGTGTATGGATGCAATTGCATAAATAGCAACTACATAAAGTTTAGCTGTTGTTGTCACAACTAGAAGCCATGACAGGCAATTCCACAGATAACAACTCACTAAACCTTATTACCTGAGTGGGAAATTTTACAGATAGAAGTATGAGCCGCATGTTGGGTAATTGTACACATAGCAATTGCAAATCATAGTTGTATCTGGACAGCGTTGTGCCAGCTAAGCGCTCGCTCCACAGTTGTATAGATGGCAGCTCCATGATAAATTGGTACATGTAGAAATCCAAATCATCATTTTAGGCAATTCCGCAACCCTCAAAGCTAACATTTACATGTGAGAGGAGTGTTTCAGAAATAGGATCACTAAACATCAGGCAATTGCATAACCAATATTTCCCCTGTATAATGTGGGAATTTTTAGAGGGAATTTTTTTTAAAATCAGGAATGATAATAATAGTAATAATAATACTGGGGAAATACTACTTGTGCACTTTCCCTTACTGGCATATGGAGGGGTTGTCCTAGTGAGATTGCACATTAAAAGGGGTAAAGGGGTATTCCACTCAAACATAACTTTTGATATGTTATATGTTACTGCCCATGGGGAGACTAGCAATTCCTTTCATACTTGTTATTATCTATTCAGTTTCCTACCCCCAGTCCTGAGCTGCTGCTTTCTGGAATGATCTCCGCCTAGGACCTCCCATCTATTAGGCAGAGTGGGAAGCTGCTAGCAATGTGGTATATAGTAGACGGGATCAAAATACAAGCCAAGGTTTCTATTATTATTATTATTATTATTATTATTATTATTATTATTATTATTGTTGTTGTTGTTGTTGTTGTTATTATATAGAGGGTGATACATTTTGATATAATATTATTAACAATATTATGTGTTTGCTGTGATGTTTATCAATACTCACTACTATTATTAGTAAATACTGGAGAGCAACATTCCTTAAAGTGCACCTGTCCTTATAAAAAAAACTTTTCACATGAACATGTCGCCGATCACAAACAATTTGTTCGATGTTCGGAACGGTTATAACGATCATTTTTGAACATATTCGAACATGTGAACGTTTATCTGGCAATGTACGTAATTGCGCAATTTACACTTTGCACCTGATAATCTGTACGCTTGTGCGTAGACCGAAATGTACACTTCTACTGTACGTTCGTTATTTGTCCGTGAATATTTGGCAAACACAAACCAACCGCGATAATTTTTTTTTATGTTCGTCTTCGGGATCCGGACCGAACATCAGAACGTTCGCTCATCACTAGTCACAGAGACATGGCAAAAGCTTTGATCGGTCCGGGTCTGAGTGTTCCAACCCGTACTGACTGGGAGAGCAAGCCGGGAGAAGACGGCACTAAGCGCGGTCCTCTCCCTGCTCCATGTCACATGATGAGCCAGGCTCATAATGTAAGGGTGGTATTACACGGGCCGATAATCGGCCGAATCGGCCCTATCTGGCCGATTATCGTTCCGTGTAATAAAGACAACAATCAGCCGATGATCGTTGTCATTGGCTAATCGTTGATATAGGTTCTGAACTATAATCGTCGGGAGTCGGCCGCGCACCGCTACGTGTAATGACGATATGCAAAGAGGAATACCTACTGTACCTATCCAGGTTGCAGGGCTCCTTTTACTGTGAGCTTCTCACCGGGTCCCGCGTGCTCCAGCTTCACAGCGGCTTGTCTCTGTTGACAGGCCGCTCGGACAATCACAGGCTGGGACCGCCGCGGCCAGTGATTGGCTGAGTGTCCCGTCAGCGGAGACAAGCCGATGTGAAGCTGGAGCGCGCAAGACCCGGGGAGAAGCACACAGGAAGAGGAGCCCTGCAACCTGGATAGGTATGTGTACAGTTCGGTAACGATGTCCCTGCAGCCCTTGTTAAATGATTATCAGCCTGTGTAATAGGCCCAGCAAGATCGGCGCTCATTTAGAGGTATTATCAGGCCCCCATCGGCCTGTGTATTACCACCCTGTCTATGGAGCCCGCCTATTTTTATTTATTTTTTTACGCAGGGGGTAGAAAACGCTTTGCAGCGCGTCTTCTCCCGGCTTGTTCCCCTAATCAGTACAGGTGTGACCACACAGAACCGGACCCGAAAGGGTTTTTTTTTTTTTTTTTTTACAAGTAAAGGTAAACTTTAACCTTGGCTCTCCAGTTGTTGCAAAACTACAACTCTCGTCATGTCTGGACAGCCAAAGCTAAAGCTCCCAGAACATGATGGGAGTTGTAGTTTTGCAACCGCTGGAGAGCTGAGCTAGAGAGTCACAGGTTGGGGGACACTACTGTCGAGTCCTAGCTAGGGGTCCTAGGCTGGGCTTTGTGTTTCCAGGTCAGTTATATGCAGCATCATTTACAGGTGACTGTTTTGAGATGCGCACATGTAGCAGAGCTGAATTGGCTTTGTGTGTGTTTTTAAGTCTATCCGGGAGATAGACAATTGTTCTGCATGGGGGCAAGAAGCAATTGCTACAATTCCATGAAAGTTCTCGTGAAGCAGTATGAGAGGTATGGGGAAGTATAAACCACCGAATGGAGAAATCTACTGTATATGATTACATGACAGAGTTTAATCACAATGTGGGAGGGGGATGGGGGCAGTAGTTCTGCAGAGAAACTTTATGTGTGATGGGCTGTTAGGAAGTTTTATATTACAAGGCAATATAAGGCAAGTGATTTTTTCTTTCTGATTTTATATAAGGATGCCCCCCTTCTTCCTGGTTTCCTTTTTACTTAGGGGAGGAGCCCTTCAGGGAACAGGGCGAGAAAGCACCTGGGTGTGTTATATGAGTACGGGGAAGTCCCTATCTCATTGCTGTTTCCTACACAGACTGACAGTCTGAAGATTGCAAGAGAGGACACCGGGGGAGTGTGAGGTTAAGGGGAAGACTGGGGAAGAGGAGGGGAAGAAGGGGGGGTCAGCCACCTAGAGCGAAGACTTAAAGGGGATCAACCAAAAAAAACAGGGTGTCCTTGGGTCAGTGCAGTGCATAGAGGAGGAAACCTACTGTATGGAAAAGACTAGTAGGGGAGAGGTTAGAGGGTTTAAGGTGTTCCCGATGCTGTCAGTGCATTGAGGAAGGATGGGAAATAGCAGAGGGGGGTCACCCAAAGAGGAGCAGAAAGACAATCCAGAGGACAGAAGAGCAAAGTGATAGGACGGCGAATACAAGAGGCAAACTGGATGGATACAATGGATTCCAAGGTGGATATTACCCCAAATAAATAATAAAGGGGGAGGGAGAAGGTGGAGAACAGGGGAGGGGAACACTTGTATCAGACAGAGAGAAGAAAGTGAGACATTGTGTCGTACAGTACCTAGAGCTGAGTGCCCTGGAGATAAGAAGGTGCCACCCCTCTATGGAGTGACAACCCATGGACAACTACCCAAGCCATTCTGCAGAAGGCATGGACACCTCCACATCACCTCTGGACCTCAGCCTCAGGAGGAGCATAGAAATGTGGGATTCCATCCCAAAGAGTACTCAAGGGTTTTGGACAAGACCATTCAGGGGAATGGAGCCATTGAAGGAGGTGAAACTGGAAAATACAAAGCAACCAAGTGCCTTCAAGAAAGGGTCCTGTGAGGAACCTGGACTCTATAAGGACCAGACCTGTTTACCCCTGAGAAAGAGAAAATTTCTTCTATCACCCAAAGAGGAGACTACCACCGTGAAGCGTGCCAACGACTACGCAGAGTGGGAAAGACAGTACTACAGCCCCCCGTACATGCTGACTTTACCCCCATTGTCACCGTATTACCCAGGTGAGTATGTAAGAGGGAATGAAGACTTGTACATTTGGCTTTTAGTCATGTTCTACTCTTCACACATTTGCATATGACTGCTGAGAAACCTATAGCACTACTAGCACCGTGCACATGACAGACTCAGCTCTGCTACATGTAATGCTATAGGAATCCCAGCACATAGAGAATGCATTGTCCATCTGTCTGTAGTTGTTACTTCCCTGTAACAATCAGTTCTGAGGTCACTGTGCTTCGCTGATCCCATACATTGTTTGCCATGTAATAGGTCAGATCTTTTCTTATTTGGAAAGGTTATGAAATATTTGCATCTCTACATTGCATGAATGTGGATAGGGAGAAGTGCAAGTCCACATGTGGCAGATAATCTGCAGCAATGTCTTGCATCTGATTCTGCAGCATGGCGGTGGATTTCTGCAAACCTTAGATGAATGAACGTGCAAGAAATCTGCTGGGTGTGGATGGATCCTATCTGATATTATTGAACTAAAGCAGGGGTAGGGAACCCTGGCTCTCCAGCTGTCGCAAAACTACAACTCCCATCATGCCTCCCAGCTTTAGCTTTGGCTGTCCAGGCATGACGGGAGCTGTAGTTTTGCAACAGCTAGAGAGCCAAGGTTCCCTACCCCTAGACTGAAGGATTATAAATTGTGTCACCACCATCTATTTGTATTAGGGTATATATAATGCGCCCAAGCCTTTGCCCTACAGACCCATCAGCAGATATATGACCATTAGTTCTGCGGAAGGCATTTATATTGGGGACTTATTTATGTTATAGTATGTGTATAGTTAGTTAGTTTGTTTTTTGGCCTTAGTTCACGTTGTATTGTATTAGGGTCAGTTCACACTGAGGATTCAGCACAGTATCCCCCTCACCGATTCCGCCTGCCTCAGCACCTCAATGTAAGGTATAGGGTGCCTCCATTCTCCACAGCTCTCCGCTCAAAGAATTAACATGCCGAGGAGAGCGGAGGCGCCCTATACCTTACATTGAGGCACTGAGGCAGGCGGAATTCCGCTCGGAATTTCGGCGCTGATTCCTCAGTGTAAACTGAACCTTAGAACGGTCATTGGTTCAGATCCCTGCCAGTCTCTGGTGTTCTACCAGTTATGCGGTTTATATAGTAATCCATATATCATCATAAAAGACATTCAGGTTTCACATAAGGATGCAATATGGCCACATATTAGTGTCTCTAGGTTAAGACCTGGACCCCCCCAGCTTTAATAAAATTGCAGGAGGGCGTGCAGGTCTAGCCTTCATAATACAGCTATTAAAGTTACAACATCTAAGCCAAGCCATAGTCATCAGATTGAAGCTGCTGAAATCTGACTATTTTAGCAGGAACAGCTGATGTCTGAATTGTATGGACGTTGTGCGTTGAGCACATATGAGGAGAGACAATAGTTGGGAACGTTATCGAGACATCAGACCCTATAGAGCACTACCAGATGTATCTGGCGGCAACTAAGCCTGCTCCACCCTACCTGAATACATGCATGTTCCACCATGGTGAGTGTGCATGTGTATGTGGATCTGGAGAGACAGCTGTTGGCTGCAATGCTAGATCATCGCTGTCATTCATAAAGGCATGTCAAAAGTTTTGATCGGACAAGATCTGAGTGTTGTGACCCCCAATATTAATTCACTCGCTTTACTTTTTGACTCTGTTTTGCTGCAGGTAAAAGTCTCCATGGTAAGTTTATAGAGACAGATATCACAGCAAGTAAGGTAGTGAAGAGCTGATCTGAGCACTTCTCCCCGCTCTATCTAATCATGGATGGGTCTCTGGACACCGAGGGGGAGATTTATCAAACATGGAGTAAAGTAAAAACTGTCTCAGTTTCCCCTAGCAACCAATCAGATTCCACCTTTCATTTTCCAAAGAGTCTGTAAGAAATGAAAGGTGGAATCTGATTGGTTGCTAGGGGCAACTGAGCCAGTTTCACTTTACACCATGTTTGATAACTCTCCCCCATGGTGTAAAGTGAAACTGTCTCAGTTGCCCCTAGCAACCAATCAGATTCCATCTTTCATTTCTCACAGACTCTTTGGAAAATGAAAGGAGGAATCTGATTGGTTGCTAGGGGCAACTAAGCAAGTTTCACTTGATAAATCCCCCCCCCCCCCCAGTCTCCAATCGATCAAAATATTGTCCCGTCTCTAGGAAATAATAGCATCCATATCTCTAGAAGGTGTAGTCAAGAAGCTGAGTACATATGACCGAGGTCTGGACCCAACAGGGTCTTTATTAAAGGGGTTGTCCAGTGAAAATCTTTTTCTTTCAAATCAACTGATATCTGAAAACTATATAGATTTGTAATTTACTTCTATTGAAAAATCTCAAGTCGTTCCATACCTATAAGCTACTGTATGTCCTGCAGGAAATGTTTTATTTTCAGTCTGAGACAGTGCTCTCTGCTGACATCTCTGGCCGAAACAGGAAGTGTTCAGAGCAGGAGAGGGTTTCCCATAGGGATTCATAGAAAACCGAAACAGAGTTCCTGTCTCGTCCAGAGATGTCAGCAGAGAGACTGAAAATAAAACAACATATACTGCAGGACATACAGCAGCTAACAAGTATGGGAAGACTTGAGTTTTTTGTAATAGAAGTAAATTACAAATTTATATAACTTTCTGATATCAATTGACTAGAAAGAAAAAGATTTTCACTGGACAACCACTTTAAGTATCTTCTCTTAGGGCAGCTCATGAGTCTCTTCTATGACCAAAAGCTGAGAGCCAGGAGACTGCGTTACATGTTTGCCTATTGATCTGAATGGCTACACGTGCAGAGTAATGTGTCTGGGCTGGATTCAGCTGTAATACTGGATATTGGGTCACCCTAATTAGGTCACCTTGATGATGACTAAAGTGTCACTTGCCACCTGACATGTCATAAAGACGATCTTTCTAGAACAAGCCAAGAGAAGCACCCAGCTAAGCCCTTCTTTCCCCGTCTCTCTTTTCACCGCATAAGATGGGCTCCATAGACTTCTACAGAGCACAAGACAGAGAGAAGCACTCAGTTGAGCGCTTCTCCTGCCTCTTTTTAGCGATTGGTGTTTATTCAAGCAGATGCTTAATACTCAATACTTCTCTAGTCTCTACGATATTTAAAACGTTTTTGTTTTTTAAGTGGCAGGTGTGTATTTTTTGTACATGTTTTCCCCATGCAGCATACATTCTACCACATCTATGTATAGACCAGTTTATTGATTGACAGGTGCAATACAGAGACGGAGGGCGTGACCTAAACACCTTGTACCTGCCCATGGCGTGATGGCTGAACTTGTCAGTAAACATCTGAAGAATGCATTGTTTATAGTGAGTTGTCCTTAAAGGGGTTGTCCAGCGAAAATCTTTTTCTTTCGAATCAACTGGTGTCAGAAATTTATATAGATTTGTAATTTACTTCTATTTAAAAATCTCAAGTCTTCCCATACTTATTAGCTGCCGTATGTCCTGCAGGAAGTGTTGTTTTCTTTTCATTCAGACACAGTGCTCTCTGCTGACATCTCTGGCCGAGACAGGAACTGTCCAGAGCAGTAGCAAATCCCCATAGAAAAACTTCTCCTGCTCTGGACAGTTCCTGTCTCGGCCAAAGATGTCAGCAGAAAGCACTGTGTCTGAATGAAAATAAAACAACATTTCCTGCAGGACATACAGCAGCTGATAAGTACTGGAACACTTGAGATTATAAAATAGAAGTAAATGACAAATCTATATAACTCTCTGACACTAGTTGATTTAAAAGAAAAAGATTTTCGCTGGATAACCCCTTTAATTCTCCATTGTCATAAATGGGGGGAAATAGGTTTCCTTAACTTACAGTAGCTTAAGTTTTTCTCAATTTTCATTGTGATCGGGCTAGAATAATGCAGTTGGTTTAGAGCAACTATAACAGTGGGGTCACCCACAATACTAAAAACACAGATAATATCCACTGGGATGTAGATACTGGTATAGATACAGTTAAATCTAATGACAGAGCGGGGAGTCAAAGGCTCCCAGCCCTGCAATTCTCTGTCAACAAAAAAAGACCACCTGGTCTATACAGATTTTGTATATTGGCCACAGGCTAGGTGCCCCCATCATGATCACCCCAGTGCAATGGCATGTCACCTGTGCCAGGCCCCTGACTCTACAGGCCTCAGTCTCTCTGCACATCATGGTGTCGGTATACAGTAATTCTAAATCTTATTGTTTTCAGGAGAGACAATGGATCACATAGGTGGGCATTGTTATTGTGTTATGGGTATATAGAGGTATAACAAGGGTAAGTGTGTTAGGATAAGGGCGCTAGGATGTCCGTCAGCTGTTTGCCCCCCTACTCCTGATGGAATAACATGCTTGTGTTTATAGAAGATCGCTGTTGGCTGAGCATTCATTTGCTTGGCCTACAGAAAGGTTAGCGTACTGCCTCCTGCTATAATGCATTATCACAAGGGAGAACAGTGCCGCCCGCCATACAAGAGAAGGCTCTGACCCAGTTTAACCCATAACATAGTCGGCATGTCTGCAAGTGCCAGCCTGGAGCCCAGGGCAATCTATTACATCACATGACAGCTGAGACGCAATGGCATCCATGTGTCATGTATATTAATGAGCATAGCCAAGCTGGTTCTGGCTTAACATTGCCAAATCCTCTGGGTGTGCCGAAGGGCTGAGGATGGTTTATATAGTTCTTATAGGCTGATCTCAAGATCAAGGGCCAGGGGTGTATTTTATGTAACTTCTAGCATGACTGTAATATATTCCCATTACCTGGATGGTAGTTTGCAGTTTGTTACATGAAAAAAAATTCTGTGTTGCCACCTGGAAACTGTGAACATGTCGCCTGCTCATGACAGATCCAATTTTAGCATTCCTTTTTGTTCTATACCTTTAACTGCTTAAAGTGTACCTGTCTGTTTTTTTTTTGTTTTTTGTTTGTTTTTTTTTTTTGCAGAAATCAATAGTACAGGCGATTTTAAGAAACTTTGTAATTGGGTTTATTAGCTGAAAAATGCATTTTTATCATAAAAAAGCAGTTTGAAGCCCCCCCCCCCCCTGTCTTCATGGTTCTCTTATGGAGAGGGGAGGGGTGGAGAGAGATGAGGCACCAAAACAGGACAACAAAGAGTTAATTTACAGCTACATCACTGGGCTATCTTCTCTTAAATCAGCACTGACCACTCTGACCTCTGAATAGCGGCTTTCATGTAGCTCCCGCTGTGTAATGCTTTGTTTTTTGCTCTCTGCTGCCGACTAATCTCGCTCCTTCCTCCTCCCCCCTCCCCTCGCCATAGAACAGAAAGGGGCATGTCTGATGCAACAAGATGTGTTTTCTTGATAATGAGCAGTGGATGAGAGAGAGGAGGGAGGGGGGGCTGAGGATAAATGCAGATAATGGCATATTTGGCTAATAAACCCAATAACAAAGATTCTTAAAATCGCCTGGACTATAGATTTCTGCAAAAAAAATAAAAATAAAAAATACGACAGTGACTCTTTACCCTCTTTAGGACAGGAATACAGCATGAGATCTTCGTTCTGAAGAATTTAGGGATCTAACTTCATAGAATCCTATCTAACTGACCCACTTTAGATCCATCAAGATCCTTTGTTCATATTTGAACACAGCTTCTTAGTTCGCATGTAGGTATCATGCAAGGTCAAAGCCAATTTGCGTTTTTGCACTTTTGCTTTTTCCACTTTATGTTTAAAAGGCCATAGCACTTGCATTTTTTCACCGAGAGACCCACATGAGCCCTTATTTTTTGCGAAACCAATTGTACTTTGCAATGACAGGCATTATTTTTCCATAAAATATGCTGCGAATCCGGAAAAAAATCATTTGCGCTGTCAAATTGAAAAAAAAAAAACGGAATTTGTTTGGAATTTTGCATTTACGCGGTTCGCCCTGGGGTAAAACTGACTTGTTATGCATGTTCCTCAAGTCGTTACGATTACAACGATATGTACCATGTATAACTTTTCTTGTATCTGATGACACGTAAAAAATTCCAACCATTGTTAACAAATATACGTTCCTTAAAATCGCTCCATTCCCAGGCTTATAGCGCTTTTATCCTTTGGTCTATGGGGCTGTGTGGAGTGTCATTTTTTGCGCCATGATCTTTACTTTCAATCGGTACCTTGTTTGCGCATATGCGACTTTTTGATCACTTTTTATTACATTTTTTCTGGATTTGATGCGACCAAAAAGTAGCAATTTTGCACTTTGAAATTTTTTGGCGCTTACGCC
The DNA here is from genome assembly GCF_027789765.1 of Dendropsophus ebraccatus. Classification (NCBI taxonomy): domain Eukaryota; kingdom Metazoa; phylum Chordata; class Amphibia; order Anura; family Hylidae; genus Dendropsophus; species Dendropsophus ebraccatus. Next base: position 72,575,543 of record NC_091465.1, on the reverse strand, counting down.
GTTTACCGTGCCAGATCAGGAATGAATAATTTGATAGTTCGGGCGATTACGTGCGCGGCGATACTAATTATGTTTATTTATATTTATAAAATGGGAAAAAGGGGGGTGATTTGGACTTTTATTAGGGGATTTTTATTAATAAAAAAAAACATTTTTACTTTTTTTTTTTACATTAACTAGAAGTCCCCCTAGGGCACTTGTATATACACAGCACTGATTCATTAGATCGGTGATACATTGCACTGGCCTGCTGCAGGCCAGTGCAATGTATTACCGAGCCGGGATTAGCGTCATTGCGACGCTGAGGCCCGGGCTGGCCAGAAGAACGGATCTCCGGAGATCCGTCCCACTAGACACAGACACCAGGGTCGTGAGGTCTGAAGTACTTCAATGCAGCTGTCAGGTTTGCCAGCTGCATTGAAGTGCTTAGCCGGCGCGGCAACGGGACCCGCGCCGGCTAATAGAGGCGCTCCCCAGCCGGGAGCGGCGCTGTTCAGAGCGGGGTCCAGGCAGGACCCCTCTCTGAACTCCCCCCGCGGCACCATGACGTACCAGGTACGGAAGCTAAGGGAAATTCCACTCAAATATAACTTTTAATATGTTGTTGCCCATGGTAAGATTAACAATTTCTTCCATACTTGTTATTATCTATTCAGTCTCCTTCCCACAGTTCTGAGCTGCTACTTTCTGCTGAAGACAGAAAAATCTGTGTGAGCTTTTTTCTCTTTGTCTAACCCTCCTCCCCCCATTCTGAGATAGCTAATGTAAACAAGTCCCTGGCAGGCTTTATCTGCAACATTGTAGCTGCTTTGTAATGCTGGGAGGATTAATCACAATAAGTTCATTAGCAACTTGACCTCAGAACAAAACTCCTAGCGTTAAAATGTTAAAATGTTTCAGATAAAGCCTGCCAGGGACTTCTTTACATCAGCTGTCTCAGAAGGGAGGGGGGAGGAGGGGGAGACAGAGAGAAAAACGCACACAGATTTTTTTTTTTTGTCTTTTCTCTCTGTCCCCTCCCTCCTCCCCTTCCCTTCTGAGACAGCTGATGTAAAGTCCCTGACTGGCGTTATCTGCAACATTGTAGCCCCTTTGTAATGCTGGGAGGGTTATTCTGAGGTCGAGTTGCTGTGAATAATCCTCCCGGCATTATATAGAAGCTACAATGCTGCAGATAAAGCCTCCTAGGGACTTGTTTACATCAGTCATCTCAAAAGGAAGGAGGAGGAGGGAGAGACAGAGAGAAAAACTCACACACAGATTTTTGTGTTATCAGTGGAAAACAGCAGCTGAGAATTGGGGGTAGGAGACTGAATAGATAATAACAAGTCTGGAAGGAATTGTCTCACCAAGGGCAGCAACATATCAAAAGTTATGTTTGAGAGGAATACCCCTTTAAGACTCTGTAAGAGTTTGGACAGTGATTGTAAAGCAAGCTACCTCCAGTAGGTGCCGCTGTAGAGCAAGTTATTTTCTTTTGAGAAATAGAATACATTGCAATAGAGCAGAGGTCCTATAGGGCAAAAATGCTGATTTACAGCTAATACCCCAGAGCTGCACTTGGGAAGGCTTGTTGGTTGCGTCACCTTCCAAATCAGAGATTTATCGTAACACAAATACTGCAGCTTTCCGGCTCTGCTACATCTATAGCTGGAACAGTTTGGAGCTTCCCCAACAATGACTTGCCTTGAGCTGTTTCACTCGTTTCCTGTATTCGCGGTATGCAGTATCGGAATCCATATTGATTATTTTATCTTCTTGTGTTGAGCTGTTGCTACATGTCAATGTAATAATTAAACTGCTGTCTGGAATCCATACATTTCCCTTTGTGCCTATATCTCCCTATAGGAGAGGAGATGCTGACATGATGGATCTGAGCCAGAGAACTATAAGAAACTCCCTCATTCATTCTAAAATGTTGATTACATTTCAAAATTTATTAGAATTTTTTGGAAAATTAAATTTTTCTGGATTGTAAAAAGCCACATTCAATGAATAGTTACAGGGAACATCAGCTGGGGACTTCTCAGACAGATATGTTTTCCTTTGTCACGTGCTAAAAAAATAAGCATAAGAAAGTAAGTGTAATAATATATAGATTGGGGAATTGTTTTCCTCAATAGATCACATTAAAGGGGTATTCCGCTCAAACATAACTTTTCATATATTGCTGCCCATGGTGAGACTAACAACTCCCTCCATCCTTGTTATAAACTATTCAGTCTCCTTCCCCCAGTTCTGAGCTGCTACTTTCTGCTAAAAAAAAACAAAAAACCTGTGTGTGAGTTTTTCTCTCTCCCTGCCCAGAAATATTCTTGTGCCTGTGATATGGAGTTTCGGAAACCCCATTCATATGACTAGGATGTAGTTTGTCAGTGAGATCTGAAGTTGAATGTTATAAAATCTGGAACATGTGAACAATCCCTAAAGTGTACTTACCATACATATGACTTATATAGGGGTCTGTGGGGCAGAGGGATATCAGCTTCAGCCGCTGGTCCTTGTTGGTTTTTCAGGTAGTATATATAAAATAATAGATGGGAAGATAGAAAGTGGGAACGGTTATATTACCTTCAACTACCAGGAGGGAGGCCATTTTTTTTGTCATGCACTTTTGGCTCAAGTTAGAAATGAGTAAACCTGAAAATCATTTCGGACCATCAATGGGAACATCAGGTACGACTCAGCAGCAATACAGTATGAGGCTATGTTCACACTAAGTAAAATAACGGCCGTTGTATTCACCGGCCGGACTTTTGCGACCAAAACTACGGCCGTAGAATTACGATCGTACGGGCTAGTCGTGAAACTATGGCCGTTGTTTAATTTTGATTCCTAGCATGTTTATAAACGGGATGAAACAGGTCATTTACTTTAAATACTGCGCCCAGCCCGAGAAACCACTCAGAAATTTTTTTTACATCAAAATCAAGTTTAATTCGGCAGATATAAGTTTTACGTTCACGGCCGCATTGAAATCCATTGCCGTTTTTGCAGTATTACTGGCCGGAAATAATTGACATGTTCATTTTTCACGGGGGCCGTATAAACAACGGCCGTTATCTGATACGTAGTGTGAATTCAACGGCCGTAGTTACATTGCTTGAGATTGATTCACTGTATATATTAGGATACAACGGATAACGCTCTGCTACATTGCGTAATATGTCCTACAGGGTTTTTTTTTCATACTTGTAATATGTGTGATGCAACTTTTACAGTTTTCCCCCTAACAATATATGTCAGGATGCTGCTGTATAGATGCGGGAAGTGAGTTGTGATGTGATGGTGTCATCCACCTGCGGCGTCCCCATCGCCAGCACTTCCTGCTATAAACAATGATTGTAGGGATACCGATTCACGCTGAGAAGTTTATGTAATGTCAGGGTCCTTTCCCAGAATGCACTGGAAATACATTTCTCAACAGGATATGGATTCATTTTGGGAATTGTTTGCGCTGAGTAATGACATCAAAGCACTTTCGATTTCAATGGAATTTTAGCAGCCGTCTAGGTCATTGCTGTGAAACATCTAACTCTCAGGGTATTGCACAATGACAGCTCCCAGCGCAAGTCTGACACAGTGCTCTTTGCTGCCACCTCTGTTCAAGACACGATCTGTACAGATTAGTAGCAAGTCCTTATAGAAAACCTCTCCTGCTCTGGACAGTTCCTGTCTGTGTATGGCGGTGTTATCCAGTTACAGTATGGTGGTATTGGTCAGGTCTGGTATGGCAGTGTTATCCAGTCACAGTGTGGCGGTATTGGTCAGGTCTGGTGTGGCGGTGTTATCCAGTCACAGTATGGCGGTATTGGTCAGGTCTGATATGACAGTGTTATCCAGTCACAGTATGGCGGTATTGGTCAGGTCTGGTATGGCAGTGTTATCCAGTCACAGTGTGGCGGTATTGGTCAGGTCTGGTATGGCGGTGTTATCCAGTCACAGTGTGGCGGTATTGGTCAGGTCTGGTATGGCAGTGTTATCCAGTCACAGTGTGGCGGTATTGGTCAGGTCTGGTATGGCGGTGTTATCCAGTCACAGTGTGTCGGTATTGGTCAGGTCTGGTATGGCGGTGTTATCCAGTTACAGTATGGTGGTATTGGTCAGGTCTGGTGTGGCAGTGTTATCCAGTCACAGTATGGCGGTATTGGTCAGGTCTGGTGTGGCGGTGTTATCCAGTCACAGTGTGTCGGTATTGGTCAGGTCTGGTATGGCGGTGTTATCCAGTTACAGTATGGTGGTATTGGTCAGGTCTGGTATGGCGGTGTTATCCAGTCACAGTATGGTGGTATTGGTCAGGTCTGGTGTGGCAGTGTTATCCAGTCACAGTATGGCGGTATTGGTCAGGTCTGGTATGGAGATGTTATCCAGTCACAGTATGGTGGTATTAGTCAGGTCTGGAATGGCAGTGTGGAGTAGGGGGTCCTGTATACATGTACTGTATAGATGGAGTAGGGGGTCCTGTATACATGTACTGTATAGATGGAGTAGGGGGTCCTGTATATACATGTACTGTATAGATGGAGTAGGGGGTCCTGTATATACATGTACTGTAAAGATGGAGTAGGGGGTCCTGTTTATACATGTACTGTATAGATGGAGTAGGGGGTCCTGTATACATGTACTGTATAGATGGAGTAGGTTGCCCTGTATATACATTTACTGTATAGATGGAGTAGGGGGTCCTGTATATACATGTACTATATAGATGGAGTAGGGGGCCCTGTATATACATGTACTGTATAGATGGAGTAGGGGGCCCTGTATATACATGTACTGTATAGATGGAGTAGGGGGTCTACCACTTATTTCTGTGGATCTATTGTGAGGCATCTTCCCTAGCAACCATTGCTCCCTGTGAAAATGTAGTAATCCTATTGGTTGCTAAGGCTCCAACTGCCGTTTGCTCTGGGCAGCTGCAGCTAATTATGTGTGTGCAGTGTGGAGATTTTCCAATTCATCTCTATGGGGCGCCGCTCTTCCCCCTCCCCCTCCCCTCCTGTACATCTGGCGGGGACGGGACCTTCGCTAAAACCTTTCCGGGCACCCAATGTATCTGTGTGCCAAATTTGGGGTCAAACGGTTCAGGCGTTTGGAAGTCTATAGGGGACAGACAGACAGAAGGACAGACAGAAAGACTTTTATTTTTATGATATAGACTAGAAAATGTACCCGGCGCTGCCCGGGTATAAAGTGTCAGTGTGTTAATTAGATTTGTTCTAAGGTGCCCAGGAGGCCAAGCTAAAGGTATTGTTTCATCTGAGTTAATCAGTGGAATTAGTGTATACCTGTAGTGCATAGTTGGAGGGGTTCTGTATACCCACAATGTATAGTTTTTAGGGGTCTCGCATACCTATAGTGTATAGTTGGGGGGGGGGTTCCTGTATACCTGTAGTGTGTATTTTGGGGGGGCTGTATACCTGTAGTGTATAGTTGAGAGAGGTCCTGTATACCTGCAGTGTACAGTTGGTGAAGGTCCTGTATACCTGTACTGTATAGTTCGGGGGTCCTGTATACCTGTAGTATATAGTTGGTGCTGTATACCTGTAATGTATAGTTGGTGGAGGTCTTGTATACCTGTAGTTTATAGTTTGAGGGTCCTGGATACCTGTAGTGTATAATTGGTGGAGGTCTTGCATACCTGTAGTATATAGTTCGGGGGTCCTGTATACCTGTAGTAAATAGTTTGAGGGTCCTGTATAACTATAGTATAGAGTTGGTGGAGGTCCTGTATACCTGTAGTGTATAGTTTGGGGTCCTATATACCTGTAGTATATAGCTGGTGGAGTTCCTGTATACCTGTAGTATATTTGGGGTCCTGTATACTTGTAGTATAGAGTTGGTGAAGGTGCTGTATACCTGTATTATAGAGTTGGTGTAGGTCCTGTATACCTGTAGTGTATAGTTTTGAGGTCCTGTATACCTGTAGTGTATAGTTTGGGGTCCTATATACCTGTAGTATATAGTTGGTGGAGTTCCTGTATACCTGTAGTGTATAGTTTTGGGGTCCTGTATACCTGTAGTGTATAGTTTGGGGTCCTGTATACCTGTAGTATATAGTTGGTGGAGGTCCTGTATACCTGCAGTATATAGTTGGTGGAGGTCCTGTATACCTGTAGTATATAGTTTTGGGGTCCTGTATACCTGTAGTGTAAAGTTTGGGGTCCTGTATACCTGTAGTGTAAAGTTTGGGGTCCTGTATACCTGTAGTATATAGTTTTGAGGAGGTCCCGTGCACCTGTAGTGTATAGTTTTGGGGTCCTGTATACCTGTAGTGTCCTGTATACCTGCAGGGTTGTATTTACCCGTAGGGCAGTGTTATTCAGTCACAGTGTGTCGGTATTGGTCATGTCTGGTATGGCGGTGTTATCCAGTCACAGTATGGTGGTATTGGTCAGGTCTGGTGTAGCGGTGTTATCCAGTCACGGTATGGTGGTATTGGTCAGGTCTGGTATAGCGGTGTTATCCAGTCACAGTATGGCAGTATTGGTCAGGTCTGATATGATAGTGTTATCCAGTCACAGTATGGCGGTATTGGTCAGGTCTGGTGTGGCGGTGTTACCCAGTCAGTTTGCCGGTATTGGTCAGGTCTGGTATGGCAGTATTATCCAGTCACAGTATGGCGGTATTGGTCAGGTCTGGTATGACAGTGTTATCCAGCACAGTATGGCGGTATTGGTCAGGTCTGGTATGGCAGTGTTATCCAGTCACAGTATGGCGGTATTGGTCAGGTCTGGTATGACAGTGTTATTCAGCACAGTATAGCGGTATTGGTCAGGTCTGGTGTGGCGGTGTTATCCATTCACAGTATGGCGGTATTGGTCAGGTCTTATATGACAGTGTTATCCAGTCACAGTATGGCGGTATTGGTCAGGTCTGGTATGACAGTGTTATCCAGCACAGTATGGCGGTATTGGTCAGGTCTAGTGTGGCAGTGTTACCCAGTCACAGTTTGGTATACCTATTGTGCCCTGTGTATACATGTACTGTATGGATGGAGTAGGGGGCCCTGTATATACATGTACTGTATAGATGGAGTAGGGGGCCCTGTATATACATGTACTGTATAGATGGAGTAGGGGGTCCTGTATATATATGTACTGTATAGATGGAGTAGGGGGTCCTGGATACATGTACTGTATAGATGGAGTAGGGGGTCCTGTATATACATGTACTGTATAGATGGAGTAGGGGGCCCTGTATATACATGTACTGTATAGATGGAGTAGGGGGTCCTGGATACATGTACTGTATAGATGGAGTAGGGGGCCCTGTATATACATGTACTGTATAGATGGAGTAGGGGGCCCTGTATATACATGTACTGTATAGATGGAGTAGGGGGCCCTGTATATACATGTACTGTATAGATGGAGTAGGGGGTCCTGGATACATGTACTGTATAGATGGAGTAGGGGGCCCTGTATATATATGTACTGTATAGATGGAGTAGGGGGTCCTGTATATACATGTACTGTATAGATGGAGTAGGGGGCCCTGTATATACATGTACTGTATAGATGGAGTAGGGGGTCCTGTATACATGTACTGTATAGATGGAGTAGGGGGTCCTGTATATACATGTACTGTATAGATGGAGTAGGGGGCCCTGTATATACATGTACTGTATAGATGGAGTAGGGGGTCCTGTATACATGTACTGTATAGATGGAGTAGGGGGTCCTGTATATACATGTACTGTATAGATGGAGTAGGGGGCCCTGTATATACATGTACTGTATAGATGGAGTAGGGGGTCCTGTATATACATGTACTGTATAGATGGAGTAGGGGGTCCTGTATATACATGTACTGTATAGATGGAGTAGGGGGTCCTGTATACATGTACTGTATAGATGGAGTAGGGGGTCCTGTATATACATGTACTGTATAGATGGAGTAGGGGGCCCTGTATATACATG